>NC_042965.1:25090473-25152476 GCF_901001165.1 Salmo trutta
TCATAATTTCCCTTTTTTCAGAACAGCTTCAACCCCAATTTTCACGTCTCTGTTGACAGCGTATGACCTCACACAAGCTGAGAACGAGGTAGTGATTTGTCTGTCATCAGATGGGTGGTCATGCATCATAGCGTTCTTCAGTGGGGGTGAAAGAACATGTCTATGCGTTTAAATATAGTGAAAGTCACAATGGGTGGGTGTTGTAATGACTAAACATCCTAGACTACACCCTTTCTCTCCATGACATCAACCACTCTCCATAGTGGAGGAAAGTAAGGGACCAGAAGGGAGAGATACTGTAAATACAGAGTGGAGAGATGGGGGCAGGCAGACAGAGGGAAGGGGGGGGGTTTCTGGAAAAAGAAAACAAGTTAAAGAAAGACAAGCTGAACAGTGTTGTCACTCTGCCAGCGTAAAGGGGGTTGTGAGTGTGTGTGTGTGTCTCTATTTATATACAGTATATGTATGTTTAACTGTGTGTTTCCACTCACTGATGACTGGCACATAGTGACAGCGCTGTCGTCCTCGTGATGCACAGGTGCAGCGCTCCCCACGCTGGCCCCTCCATCTCAACCACGTGTCCCCAACACCACGCACCACAGCCGACTGGACATCCACACACCGCTCTATGCATACAAACACACACACACACACACACACACACACACACACACACACACACACACACACACACACACACACACACACACACACACACACACACACACACACAGAGAGAGAGACACATGAACACAGAAACACACACAGGGGTAGAGACAAAGACAAAAACATAGAGAGACACAGACACGAGTCACAAGATGAGAGACAGATACATAATGTATACACATGAAAAGAGAAGGCGTTGGCTGACATACAAACAAATGATTTATGGTCGCTAACACATGATTAGTGTGAAGCACAGGCGGCCAGTGGCACCTTCATTGGGGAGGATGGCTCATAGTAAAGGCTGGAATGGAATAAATGGAAAGGTATCCAACACATCAAACACATGCTTTCCATGTGTTTGATACCATTCCATTATTATGAGCCGTCCTCCATTCAGCAGCCTCCTGTGGTGTGAAGGGAGGGACAGAAGAGGGGCGTAAGAGGGTGAAGGGGCAGAGAGGGCAGCCCAAGCTCACCTTTATAGTATCTTGTCCCTCTCTTGGTGTGACGAAGCTCAACCTGTCATGGGAGAGGTAAGAGAAGTGAGCTCAAATCTCCACAGTACCAACAAACACATATTGTCTGCATGGCAACAGTAGTGATGAAGTTAACTGTCTGAATGGCAACAGTAGTGATGAAGTTAACTCTAGACTCTGTTCTAAGGTCAGTTTACCATTTTTCACCTTGTGCATTTTGCGAGGTTAAGCTGGCCCTATAGGTTAAGCTGGTCCTATAGGTTAAGATGGCCCTATAGGTTAAGCTGGCCCTATAGGTTAAGATGGTCCTATAGGTTAAGATGGCCCTCTAGGTTAAGCTGGCCCTATAGGTTAAGCTGGTCCTATAGGTGAAGGTGATCCTATAGGTTAAGCTGGTCCTATAGGTGAAGGTGATCCTATAGGTTAAGCTGACCCTATAGGTTAAGCTGGTCCTATAGGTGAAGGTGATCCTATAGGTTAAGCTGACCCTATAGGTTAAGCTGGTCCTATAGGTGAAGGTGATCCTATAGGTGAAGCTGACCCTATAGGTTAAGCTGGTCCTATAGGTGAAGGTGATCCTATAGGTTAAGCTGGTCCTATAGGTTAAGCTGGTCCTATAGGTTAAGCTGACCCTATAGGTTAAGCTGGTCCTATAGGTGAAGGTGATCCTAGATCTGCACCTAAGGGCAACTTCTACTTGGAGCTGTGGTTAGTGCAGTGGATGTGGTACCTACATTGTCTGCTAGGGAGCAGCAGAGAGCTGACAGGAGGAGCAGCAGTCCCAATACTCTGGCCATGGTTGTGTCTGGATCTTTTCTGATGGAAAATAAATACAAATTATTAAAGGTTCTACTAAGCCATGTGAAGAAATACTGTTTTGGTTGATTCAGGACAAGTCAAGTCATTGGGTACATACATCAAGTACTCAACATCCTTTGGACACAGTCACAACTTATGAGAAATACAAAACAAAATGCCAACTCCTAGTGAACAATAGGTCCAATGTCACGAGCATGCTACTCTGATGTGGGTAGACGATGGATGGACTTTTCAATACTACCCATTCCTCTAACCCTCACCCTGACCCTTCCTTTGAGTAAGACAGAGGGAAAGGGAAATGGTGGGATCGGTGGAACGTTTTGGGGAATTGGAGGGCATTGCTGATTCCTTGAAGTTGTGATTTCCTGTGAAGCCTTGTAGGCCTACTGACATACAGGAAGGAAATTATAGCAGTGCTTGTTTGTGCGCGTGTGTGTGCATGTGTGGTCCTCTGTAGCTCAGCTGGTAGATCATGGCGCTTGCACCACCAGGATTGTGGGTTTGATTCCAGGGGCCACCCATACGTAAAATGCATGCACATACAAGTCGCTTTGAATAGGTCACTGTGTGGGGGCTTGTATTTCAAAAAAATATCCTTTAATTAACTGGGCAAGTCAGTGAAGAACAAATTCTTATTTACAATTACTTTCCTCGTTATTACTATCCTCATTGGTACTGGAAGTCCCCACAAGCATAGTAAAACAAGGAACATTTCCACATGAGGACAAAGGCTATTTTAAGCTTAGGGTTAGGGGTTAAGGTTAGGGTTAGCCCTGAGGGACAGAGAACAGTGACAAACAACTAAGCACAATTTGCCACCGAGGAGAAGTCTCACAAGCTCACGTGTGTGTGTGTGTGTGTGTGTGTGTGTGTGTGTGTGTGTGTGTGTGTGTGTGTGTGTGTGCGTGCAAACTGTGTATGAGTGTGTGAACTCACAAAACGTTGCTAAAGCCCTCTCCCAACATTCCAAGACAGTATGGAAGCAGTTTCTAAACAGGCGTGCAGATGTAGGACGGGTAGAATGACTAATGACAAACAGAGCGATGAGAGGAGAAGAGGCGGAAAAACTGAAACTTTACAGAGTTTGACTTTGACTAAGTCGGCTTTCCAAAAAGTTTGTATGCACTACTACAGAGTTTGCTACGTTTTGTAACCAGAATACACACTTAGTTGAATCTGACATGAAGAACTTTTGTATTTTTAAATGTGTGGTGATGGTGAAGGTGTGATGATCGTGCTATTTGGTAATACTGAAGGATGCTCTGGATAAGAGCATCTGCTAATGGAATTTTACCTATTCATTTACATTTTTGTCATTTCACAGAGCGACTTACAATCAGTGCATTCAACTAGGGAAGGTAAGACAAATACATATCACAATCACTGCAATAAAATAAGCATGGGAATAAATGTAAATGAATCTAGTTCTCTCTGCAAACACAAATCAGACTAGAGATGCACTGCAGAACCCTTTTAGGCCCTAATGCCTCTCTGTCAACTGTGACTAACCATGACTCACCCTTGGAGAGAGAGAGGGAGAAAGGGAAGACAGAGGGAAAGACAAAAGAGAAAAACTTAAAGTTAAAGAAAGATGGAAAGAGTGAAAAGAGATTGAGGAAGACTCCAGCACTGTGGTCATTGCATGGGACCAAGACCAATACATAAACCTGACCTACCGACACACACACACACACACACACACACACACACACACACACACACACACACACACACACACACACACACAGACACACACATATATACACACACACACATATATACACACACACACACACACACACATATACACACACACACACACACACACACACACACATATACACACACCGCAGCTGGCTGATGGTTTTCTGACTTTTCTGATCCCCTGTGGCTGATTGGGTTGGTGTTTTGTTATAAATGAGGTCAAACTGCGCACACACACGCACTGCTCAGAAACATGAAGCTAATCAACTCACCAGGTAGAAAGAGTAGATTTTCCAGGAACACAGACTCCCTGAGTCTTTCACTGGGATGATTCTGCAAGATGTGTGGGACTTACACACACACAAACAGAGCAGAGTACATACCCCTTTCAAGCCAGTTGTTTGTCACTCCAGGTTTATTTGGGCTACCTCTAGCTGAGCCTCTTTGGCAGAGCATGAGTTGCTCTGGTCCCCTACTGTCCCTCCCTCTGGCCTATCAGACCAGGCCATATGTTTCCTACCAACATTGAGCCTGTGTGCCTGACGTCACTCACTTTCATGTTTTATCTGTCACACACACGCCTAGTGCCTGTCCTCCATCATTAACATGTGTCTATCACACACAAATACACACACACATACACAAACGTGTGGGTGCCGTCATCAGACACCACAGGATTATCAGCTGCTGTCTGACAATCCCACAATGCAGTGTGTCTGTGCAGGACTGGTTTGTGGCCTGGCAATGATCCTACTAAACCAGCTCTTACAAGAGCCAACAGACATACATGCACGTGTTTAAACCCCCACTAAAACACACACACACACACACACACACACACACACTCTCTCTCACACACACAAACAGACACAGTTGCACACCCTTATTATGTTGGTAGGAGTTTACAAGATAACAAGAACATCTCTTAAAAGTCAGCATGTTGTTTTGTTGATGAGAGTTTAAAACCTTTTACTGCAGTGGACTAAATCAGGGTCACACAGAATGTTTCTTGGTAGTGTTAAACAAATCTACTATGAAACAAACAAACAAACAAACAAACAAACAAACCTCACACACATGTTTATGGGCTTTAAAAAAGAAGACACCTGTACCATGTCAGATATAGAGTTGAAATGTATTACATTTTTCATCCCAATATTACACTTTATATACATCACAGAACACTGAAATATAACGAAACTGTTTGACATAGAAACACAGGATTTCCGTCTTTAAAAACAAAACGTTATTAATTATGAAATTATGGAAAATATTAACAACATCCCACCAATGAGGCCAAAGAGGTTGTTTTTGGTCACTGACTGCAGGAAAGGGCTACCTCATTTCTTAGCAGGGATTAGAAGGAAATGGTCTGTCATTCCCAGTTAGTTCATGGTTTGTTTTGATTGTGTTGTATGACAATATATTTCCTACACACCCATGAGGGCTAGAGGAAACAGCCCTCTTACAACACTAGGTCAAGTCTGAGTTCTGGTGAGAAGATGAGGCTGCTGAAAACTGTGGTTGGAGCTTAACTAGTGATAGACTGAGTCAGCATCAGCCTCGTACCAGCACTAATATTCACACACACACACACACACACACACACACACACACACACACACACACACACACACTAATCAAACTCACCCACAACAATCACATCAGTAGAATGGATGTGGTGGGTAACTCTCATGTCCTGTTAGTGTTCAGTCATACAGCAGAACTGTAATTATAGTAACAGAGTTGTCTCTAAGTGCTGAGCACAGCTCCTTCTCCCCATCAGTCTGTGTGAGGATGAGTCTAGCTAGCTGACCTGTACAGTAAGGATGTGTGATTTGCTGACCAGTGACCACAGTATTGGTACAGCAGGTAGAGACTAATCAGCGGCCATTTCACCTCTCGAGGGAAATAGGAAAGAAAGGGTTAAACGTTAGGGGTAGGGGATCAGAGGACAGGGCTAGACACAACTCAGTCAGCACAGCAGTATGCAGTACTCTAGTGGAATCTCTCTACCCTGCCAAAGCTGACTGTATACATGTTCTCATCCTCCTAGATCTATCTGCTGCCTTCGACACTATGAACCATCAGATCCTCCTCTCCACCCTCTCAGGGCTGGGCGTCTCAGGCTCTGCACTTGAATTGCATCCTACCTGGCAGGCCACTCCTACCAGGTGACGTGGAAAGGATCTGTGTCTGCACCACATACTCTCACTACTGGTGTTCCCCAGGGCTCGGTTCTAGGCCCTCTCCTCTTCTCTCTATACACCAAGTCACTCTGCTCTGTCATATCCTCACATGGTCTCTACTATCACTGCTATGCAGATGACCCTCAACTATATACTTTTGTCCTTCCCCCCTACTGACACCCAGGTGCTGACATGCATCTCAACGTGCCTAGCAGATATCTCCATTTGGATGTCAGCCCACCACCTCAAGCTCAACCTCGACAAGACAGAACTGCTCTTCCTCCCAGGGATGTCCTTTCCAGGACCTCTCCATCACGGTTGACAACTCCACGGTGTCCCCCTCCCAGAGTGCAAAGAACTTTGGCATGACCCTGGACAACACCCTGTCGTTCTCTGCAAACATCAAAGCAGGGACTCGCTCCTGCAGGTTCATGCTCTACAACATCCGTAGAGTAAGACCCTACCTCACACAGGAAGCTGCGCAGGTCCTAATCCAGGCACTTGTCATCTCCCATCTGGACTCGTGCAATTCGCTGTTGGCTGGACTCCCCGCATGTGCCACCAAACCCCTGCAACTTATCCAGAACGCTGCAGCCCGCCTGGTGTTCAACCTTCCCATGCAAATAGTATTTTATATAATCCTACATTACCCCCTGCTCACCCCGACCCCGCCCTGTGAACTAACACTGTTTTCCACCTGACTAGCTCTGACTTTGCTGATAACTACTTTATTGAGGAACGATTGACTTACTATAACTGTGATATGTGGTTGTCCCACCTAGCTATCTTAAGATGAATGCAGTTAGTAAGTCGCTCTGGATAAGAGCGTCTGCTAAATGATTCCAATCTAAATGTAAAATGTCTAGTCAAAAATCTGAACAGTGATCAAACTGAATAGAAGGATGTTTTGAAATACTGACCTACAGCTGCTAGAACGAGGACAAAGAAACAGGAAACATCTTTAAAGTGTACCAAACCTTGGTACTGATGTTGCTGTTGGTAAAATATGGTGTGGCAATGTAAGTTCCTTCACTTTTCATACCGATAAAGCTTCATGAATTTAATTGAAATTAAGTAAATAGTTGTAGACAGAGGAAGTTGTGTGTGTATGGATGGGTGTATGCGACTGTACATAACACAGTTATAAGTGTTAATTCTTCACTGAGAGAAAGCAGGCAGCCATAGGCGTAATCTGATTAGCATCACATTGAACCAGTGTGATAAACAATGACACAGAACTCTGGTTTGGTTCTATCTAATTATCTTCCTTGCCTTCTCTTCTTTAGGTTTGGTTCCTGTACTCTGAAATAGCCTTATTTTCCATGTCGTCACATTACGTTTTGGGGAAGAGACACTGGATATGTCATTCTCAACACTTGAACCCTCTGTCATAATGTCTATACTATGTTAGAGACGGTGTCATAATAAATATATAACACCTGTCATGAGCGCTGATGTCTACTTATGACAACTGATCTAACACTGTCATGACACTATGTGTTACTTAGGGATAGTAAGTTACTTGGCTGGAGCTATGCCTGCTATACCGGGCTCTTGACCTGTGAATCAGGTCAGCCAAAGCACTGAGAGGCCCCCTGGCCTAAAACACCAGCCCAGCCACCACAAAGAATGCACTAAATCCACTGATCCAGAATTAATGGTCCGGGATCAACTTGTTACTAAGCAACATTGCTGAGTTTGGATTACTATGCTGTCCCTTAATGGTCAGCCAGTTCCCGGAAGTGACCCTGTCCTGTAGGTGGTGCATGTGAGCCAGCTCAGGTTTGTCTTGTTCAGTCACCTTGTATCGGAGGACAATAGGGGTGCGCTCTAGTATTGAGAAATGCTATCCAGAGGAATTCCCAAGTTAAACTAGCTGCTGTAAACCTACGATTCTATACAGGGCTAGTCAGGCGAAGGGTGGAACCAACACACACACACACACACACACACACACACACACACACACACACACACACTTAAACACACACACACCCAGCGACCTCCAGGCACCCACATTTTCTCAGTGTAATCTCTGTTCTGTTATCTGAAGGAACACTGATTCACAACTGCTTTCACTTGTTATTTCAGTTTTTGAATGTGAACTATTGCAACATGAAGTTTTAGAATGATTTCATTCCAGAGCTGTGGATTACTGAGTGAACTGACGGAGGACGAAGTGATACAGTATGTGCAATGGGAGTATCAGGTGAAGGGAGGGGTAATGAGATGAATGGAAAGAGAGAGGTGGGAGAGAGATGACGGTATGAAACAGAATGTGAGGGGAGTATCAGGTGGAGAGGGGGATAAAGAGAGAAGAATGGAGACAGGTGGAGGGATGGAGAGGGGGATTTCAGTAGTGAAAGAATGTAAGAGCATCAGGTGGAGAGAGGGATGAAGAGAGAAATGGAGTGATGTGGTGGGATGGAGAAAGAGTGAGATGAAAGATGTGGGATAGAAGGGGAGAGAGGAATGTGGAAGAGATAGATGCGGCAGGGTATGGTCAGCAGTATTTGACTTGATCACTGAGTAAGCACTAGGTGACTATTGCACTATTGCTCTTGGCTGGCTCAGTCACTCTTTCACTTCCCCACACTCTTAGAAAAAAGGGTTCCAAAAGGATTATTCGGCTGTCCCCATAGGAGAACCCTTTTTGGTTCCAGTTAGAACCCTTTTGGGTTCCATGTAGAACCCTCTGTGAAAGGGTTTTATATGAAACCCAAAAGGATTATACCTGGAACCAAAAAGGGTTCTCCTATGGGGACAGCCGAATAATCCTTTTTGTTCTAAGAGTGCACATAGCCTACATGTGCCAAGGTGTGGAGACATCCACCATCAGGTGAGAAGAAAATGGCATAGAGATGAAATGCACGAGAGCTACATGCTCTGCAAGTAACAGAGCATAACTAGCCTACACAATAGCAAGCCAGGAGTGTAAATATTTGCTTTCTGCCCTTAATCCATTGAGTTTGCTGACTACATATTTGAAACGGTCCTTTAATTGAGTCCCCAATATAGGATAAATGCCATTATGTGATGTAAGTAGGTTTGGAGGGTTATATTGTAAAAATGGTACAGTTAAAATGTCCGGACCTGCAGTTTCGACCAGCTTTCTCTCGACCTCTGAATGATCGGCTATAAAAAGCCAACTGACGTACTCCTGAGGTACAAACCTGTTGCACCCTCTATAACCACTGTGATTATTATTTGATCCTGCTGGTCATCTATGAATGTCTGAAGGACATGTACTCTTGTAATCTCCACCCGGCACAGCCAGAAGAGGACTGCCCACCCCCCTAATCCTCGTTCCTCTCTGCGTTTCTTCTTCCTAGGTTCCTGCTTTAATAGGGAGTTTTTCCTAGCCACTGTGCTTCTACATCTGCATTGCTTGTTCTTTGGGCTTTTAAGCTGGGTATCGTTATAAGCACTTTGTGAGAACTGCTGATGTAAAAAGGGCTTTATAAAATACTTTGATTAATTAATCAATTGAGCATTTTTTTTACAGAAATAATTTGAGTTTGGTGACTACATATTTGAAACGTTCCTTTAATTGAGTCTCCAATGTGGAATAAATGGTATTATTAAGTATGCGATGTATGTGTATTTTAAAAATGGTACATTTGTTAAACTTTCATCAAGTCTCCGATGCGGAGGTTTACTGACACCATTCAACCGATGGAGGGTGTAACCGAACTACCGCCTGGGAGGCGTGCGGTCCGCGTATGATGCGTGTAAAGTGTTGTGTTGGTACCGAATCGAAAATAAAAAATAAAGTCAATAGCCTACAATTTTTCTTGGAACATTTGCGCGTAGGTCTACCACCGCCGTGTGCACCTTGCTGTGCTTAACATGTGAAGAAATAATAGTTGATCAACATTTTAAGCTAACCATTCTGATCTGTTCCATCAGCCTTATTAATTGATATGTCGCATACCTCCACTACTCTACTTTGATACGCATCATGGGGATTAAGAAGTGAGCACACAATGCCCACAAAAAAGCGGGTATACGGCATATACCTGCGTATATACCCTCCAATACCCTCCAACACACTGCCCCATAGGACATACGTTATATCTAGAAGGGATTGAATTGGTCCATATTCCTGGTAAAGTAAATTAAGGGAAACAATAAAGTGTAGAATAAACGATGTAATCTCATCTAGAGAAGATATAAGCACCTACAAGCATCCGAAACCACAGCCTACTGTCTGTATGTGAGACTGCGCTCATAATAATAAAGCCTAATCATATAATAGCCTACATGCATTCATTCAGCTTTTAAAAACTATGCACAAATGCTTGGGAAAATTAGATACACAAAAAGTATTTAAAATGTCACATTGTTTACTGACATGTATTTGACATTCCATTCGAATATTACTGAAATCACTTGGCATTCCATTTGAAATCAAATTTGACCCGGCATGCTTCACAGAAAACAATCAGCAAATGTTGTAGCCTAATGTAATCACTATGACTTTTAACATAGCCAGTAAACAACAATTAAAATGTGGAAAACAATAACATTGTATTAACATCAATATCCTTACCTTGTCCTTGTGTATGGTATGTTGCTAGTTCTGAATTTCCCTCTAGAAACAATTGTCATCGGCAGATATTGACGATGAAGTGTAATAACTGCTGTGCTTCTCTCGGTTTTTATCCTAGCCTCGGCTGTTTCCGCTGAAGGGGGAGGATGTTTGGAAATGATCGACCACAGGGAAGCAATGAGGCGGGTTTTTGGGATGATGACGCTATTTGGGCGGGTTCGGGACGGTCCCACAGCGAGTATCTGGGTTGGCTCCGAATCAGAGCATGTAAGAAACATGATAACGGATACAGTGTAGACTATAATAGTTGGAGTAGACTATGAGGTCAGCGTCAATGAGGTAATCAATATCCATTACTTGATCTATTGCTCCTGGGTATGTAGAATCACCTCTTTTGAGAATTACTACATGATTTGACCATTTTTACACGTTACATTTTTCTGTGGAATTGTGACTCAATCAATCAAAGGCACTCATGCCTTTAAGTGACACACACACACATACACACACGCACATAAAACTGAACCTGAAGCTGTCTTTGGCTCAACATTGAAGGGCTGATTAAGAAAAATCTAGGTGAATATTTGTCTTGTACAGACTTCAGTTGACCTTGGCTGCAAATTTGATGTTATTAGTGATATAATTCTTTGCAACCTGAGTTTATACTGCATGGGCAAAGCTATGACTGTGTGTGTGTGTGTGTGTGAGTCTGTCTGTCTGTCTGTCTGTCTGTCTGTCTGTCTGTCTGTCGGTGGGTGGGTGGGTGGGTTCAGTATCAATGGAAATCCAGTTAGTGGCGAATCCCCTGCCAGCAGGGCTGACCCACAGTGACTCCATTGTGGTTCTCAAACATCCCACAATCCCCTGACAGACTCTACCCATCCTTTCCTCAGACAGGAAGTTTGTCCATCACTCAGTCACCAGAATGACAATCATTCCATGGAATTTGAACAACAATCATTCTAATTTCATATCTTCTTCATTGCAACTCCACATCAAAGGGCTGCGACAAGTCAAAAACATCAAAATGTGTCAGTGTATGCTTTTATATAAATAAATACATTATTATTAGTCCTTGTGTGCTGTTGAGGAGAATATGGCTGAAGTTGTTCAACTTTTATTACATTTTTGTAAAGGAAATTATTTAGCGAACACTGGACTAATTGTGGACTAACACAGGAGGTTGGTGGCACCTTAATTTGTGAGGACGGGCTCATGGCAATGGCTGGAATGGTATGAGTGGAATGGTATCAAATACATCATGTGTTTGATGCCATTCCATTTGCTCTGTTCCAGCCACTATTATGAGCTGTCCTCTCCTCAGCAGCCTCCTGTGTTCCAAATGTGCATGTCTTAAACTTACAAAAACCTGGGTTTTAGGCCTAATACTTTCACCAAGTTGCATTACATGTGCTACGTGCCTCTAACAGGGGGTCAAAACTCTTGCATCACATTTTATTGGTATTGTGGTCATGGCATTGCGTTAATTAGGGGAAATTATTTTGTTGACATGGCTTGGTGTCATAATTGTATCCTTATTCATCAAGTAGTACACAACAGCCTTGTGAGACCATGAGTGATAAACGTGTGTGTGTGTGTGCACTATGTGTGTATACTGTAAGTGTGTGTGTACTGTGTGTGTATACTGTGTGTGTGTACTGTGAATGTGTGGTGTCCTCATTAAACACTGGTGGCTCCATACTATTCTAACATAGATAGCATTGACAACGAGGCGACAGAATGTTAGTCCAGAGTGTTGATTTGGAAGTACATAAAGAGACAGCTATACACTTTTACCTCAACTAAAATGCATAGTTTTGTGTAGTTAATTTAGGCCAAAGGCACGTGTATTGTAATTGTGAGGCTGCTAGGCCTTTTTACAAAACACCATATTAAGCAAACAGCACTAGCCTAGGAAACATCACCATATTTAGTAAACGTAAACAGGAAATAGTTTCTCAAAACAGGCTACTCAGTGAGGGGGTCTATGCACCTACAAATCACACATTACTAGAGTAACAAAAAAATGATCTACGTCATACGCATGGAGTTTTTGCATTTAAATTAAAGCATGTATACAGTATGGGAACCAAAATGATGGTGCAAGTCAGCCGGATGTAGGGAGGATGTTTCATGTTGTTTGTTGATGTGGAAATGTGATAATGTTTTCATTACAAACGGGATTCTGTTTGATGACACTATTCTTCGAAAACTGAGGTTTTGAGTGTCGAGAATCTGTTGAACAGTCATTGATTGCATCATTATCTTACATCAGATGGCAATTAAGGCAATGTCATTGCATAGCTTGAATACTCCGAACACCACGGTAGGGTATTTTCCAAGAAGATATTGTACAGTGATGTTCCATTATTATTATTATAAATTATTTTATAAATATTTTTAACCCTTATTTTACCAGGTAAATTGACTGAGAACACATTCTCATTTACAGCAACGACCTGGACAATAGTTACATGGGAGAGGAGGGGGGATTTATGAGTCAATTCTATTATGACACTAGTCACGCAGGCCTTAGATCACTATACATATGAAAGTGACATGTTGTTTTCCAGGAAGTAGCCTTGTTGTTTCGGACTTTTGTAGACTTTTTGAATGGTATTCAATGAGCAAAAACGTCATAAAAGGCATCAAGCAGAATATATATATATATATATGTAAAATTATATTAGTGTTTGTGGCTGAATTAATTGTGGTCATTTAAGATGTATATGTATAATTATATATATATATATCTTAAATTATATATATTAATTATACATATACATCTTAAATGACCACGTTTTCACGAATTTGATGATATAATCGTCAAGCCCATTCAAAAGATAAGGGGACAGGATCGTTGCAAGCAGTGCAAAGGCCTTACATGGTGGTATCCTCCATAAAGACTGTAACAACATGTTTTTTCTGCGCAAAATAAGAGCACCATGTATTGTAAAGACTTGTTGTTGCAGTATTTATGGGAAATACAATCACCTTTTTCTTTTTTGGACTATATGTTTACTCAGATGAGCACCCCATTCCATACAAGCCTTTCCACTGGACACAAACTGGCTGAATCAATGTTGTTTCATCTTAATTTGTCAACATATTGTGATATGGAATCTGTTTAAAATACATTGGATTTGCAAAAAGTCGTCAACTTAAACTGTTGTTTTGAGGATAAAATTTCAACCCCAGGATTATGTCAACTTGGTAACCAATTTCCAACATAGACAAACAGTCACGTCCTGACCATAGAGAGCTTGTATTTTTCTATGGTAGAGTAGGTCAGGGCGTGACTGGGGGGTTTGGTCTAGTTTATTTATTTCTATGTTGTGTTCTAGGTTCTTTTTTCTATGTTGGGTTTTTTGTCTAGTTTAAATTTTCTGTTGTATTCTAGGTTCTTTTTTCCAGGTTGGGGTTTGCGTATGATTCCCAATTAGAGGCAGCGGGTCATTGTTGTCTCTAATTGGGGATCATATTTAAGTTGTTATTTTTCCCACTAGTGTTTGTGGGAGATTATTTTGAGTTAGTGTATGTTGCACCTCTTCGTCACGGTTTGTTGTTTTTGTTTATTAGTTTATTGTATGTCTTGCATAGTTTCACAGTTAAATAAAGATGTGGAACGATACACACGCTGCGCTTTGGTCTCATTCATACGACAACCGTGACACGAACCTTGTATAAAATATGTTTAATTTGTGACTTTGAAAAAATTTCAGATCTTCAACGTTATAAACACTATCAGAAGAAGAAAAAAACTGAAGGCTAGGAAGCACCTCCTACTGGAGAAGTTATCAATCAACAGCTACCCTTTGGTCTTAAATTCAGGGTTCTAACCAAACCTGTCCCTGCTTAGCTTTGATATTTGTCACTGACTTCTACAAATATGCTATCGTGAGAATGATTTACCGGAATCCTCCACTTAGAAATTCAATAAATTCACTGTTACTATCGAAGTCATTTCAAAGAGTAGGTAACAGAGCAAATGAAATGTAACTACACTTTATGAATCATACATCATCCATGATACTATTTAGGCCGATATAGCTTATGCAAAGTCATCAACAGCTATTGTTTCAATTCAACCCAAGATTCAACTAAAAATAGACATACAGTACCAGTCAAAAGTTTGGGCATACCTACTCATTCAAAGGTTTTTCTTTATTTTACTATTTTCTACATTGTAGAATAATAGTGAATAAATCAAAACTATGAAATAACACCTATGGAAACATGTGGTAACCAAAAAAGTGTTAAACAAATCAAAATATATTTTATATTTGAGATTCTTCAAAGTAGCCACCATTTGCCTTGATGACAGCTTTGCACACTCTTGGCATTCTCTCAAACAGCTGCATGAGGTAGTCACCTGGAATGCATTTCAATTAATAACAGGTGTGCCTTGTCAAAAGTTAATTTGTGGAATTTCTTTCCTTCTTAATGCGTTTGAGCCAATCAGTTGTGTTGTGACAAGGTAGGGGTGGAACACAGAAGATAATATATGTCTATGTCAAGAACAGCTCAAATAAGCAAAAATAAACAACAGTCCATCATTACTGTAAGACATGAAGGTCAGTCAATCCGGAACATTTCTAGAACTTTGAAAGTTTCTTTAAGTGCAGCCGCATAAACCATCAACCGCTATGATGAAGCTGGCTCTCATGAGGACCGCCACAGGAAAATAAAACCCACAGTTACCTCTGCTGCAGAGGATAAGTTCATTAGAGTTAACTGCATCTCAGATTGCAGCCCAAATAAATGGTTCACAGAGTTCAAGTAACAGACACATCTCAACATCAACTGTTCAGAGGAGACTGCGTTAATCAGGTCTTCATGGTCAAATTGCTGCAAAGAAACCACTACTAAAGGACACCAAAAAGAAGAAGAGACTTGATTGGGCCAAGAAACACGAGCAATGGACATTAGACCAGTGGAAATCTGTCCTTTGGTCTGATGAGTCCAAATTTGAGAGACGCAGAGCAGGTGAACGGATTATCTCTGCATGTGTGGTTCCCACCGTGAAGAATGGAGGAGGTGGTGTTAAGGTGTCGGGGTGTCGGGGTGCTTTGCTGGTGACACTGTCTGTGATTTATTTAGAATTCAAGGCACACTTAACCAGTATTGCTACCACAGCATTCTGCAGCGATACGCCATACCATCTGGTTTGCACTTAGTGGGACTAGCTTTTGTTTTTCAACAGGACAATGACTCAAAACACACCTCCAGGCTGTGTAAGGACTATTTTACCATGAAGGAGCGTGATGGAGTGCTGTCTCAGATGATCTGGCCTCCACAATCACCCAACCTCAACCCAATTGAGATGGTTTGGGATGAGTTGGGCGGCAGAGTGAAGGAAAAGCAGCCAACAAGTGCTGAGCATATGTGGGAACTCCTTCAAGACTGTTGGAAGAGCATTCCTCATGAAGCTGGTTGAGAGAATGCCAAGAGTGTGCAAAGCTGTCATCAAGGCAAAGGGTGGCTACTTTGAAGAATCTAAAATATAACATATATTTTGATTTGTTTAACACTTTTTGGTTACTACATGTTTCCATATGTGGTATTTCATAGTTTTGATGTCTTCACTATTATTCTACAATGTAGAAAATAGTAAAAATAACAAAAAACCCTTGAATGAGTTGGTGTGTCCAAACATTTGACTGGTACTGTACATATAGACCTAGGGTTTCAAGCTTTAAGAATAGGATTAAATCAAATCAAACTTTTATTTAAAGTTTGATTTGATAAAGTTGATGTTGTTGTATAAATAAACAAAATATCGAACATTGCATTTCCATTTCAACTTTGCTGTGCTTTTAAATGGTTGAAGGGCAGTGTTAACACATTTAGGTGAGAACTAAACAAAAACCAGACAATATAAACACATGTAAAGTGTTTGTCCCATGTTTCACGGGCTGAAATAAAAGATCCCAGGAATATTCAAGACGCACAAAAATCTTATTTCTCTCAAATGTAAATTTGTTTACATCCCTGTTAGTGAGCATTTCTCCTTTGCAAAGGTAATCCATCCACCTGACAGGTGTGGCATATCAAGAAGCTGAGTAAACAGCATGATCATTACACAGGTGAATCTTGTGCTGGGGAGAATAAAAGGCCACTCTAAACACAATGCCACAGATGTCTCAAGTTTTGAGGGAGCGTGCAATTGGCATGCTGACTGCAGGAATGTCCACCAGAGCTGTTGCCAGATAATTGAATGTTCATTTCTCTACCATAAGCCACCTCCAACATCGTTTTAGAGGATTTGGCAGTACGTCCAACCGGCTTCACAACCGCAGACCACGTGTAACCACGCTAGCCCAGGACCTCCACATCGGGCTTCTTCACCTGCTGAATCGTCTGAAACCAGCCACCCGGACAGCTGATAAAACTGAGGGTTTGCACAACTGAAGAATTTATGCACAAACTGTCAGAAACCATCTCAGGGAAGCTAACCTGCGTGCTCGCCATCCTCACCAGGGTCTTGACCTGACTGCAGTTTGGAGTTGTAACTGACTTCAGTCGGCAAATGCTCACCTTCGATGGCCACTGCATACTGGAAAAGTGTGCTCTTCACAGGTTAATCCCGGTTTCAACTGTACTGGGCAGTTGTGTGGGTGAGCAGTTTGCTGATGTCAACGTTGTGATGAACAGAGTGCCCCATGGTGGCGGTGAGGTTATGGTATGGGCAGGCATAAGCTACGAACAACGAACACAATTGCATTTTATCAACGGCAATTTGAATGCACACCTAAAACACAAACTTTTACAGATGCACAATGAAAGAGCATCCTGTCGGGCTGTATCACCGCTTGGTACGGCAACTGCACCGCCCGCAACTGCAGGGCTCTCCAGAGGGTGGTGCGGTCTGCCCAATGCATCACCGGGGGCAAACTACCTGCCCTCCAGGACACCTACAGCACCCGATGTCACAGGAAGGCCAAAAAGATCATCAAGGACAACAACCACCTGAGCCACTGCCTGTTCACCCCGTTATCATCCAGAAGGCGAGATCAGTACAGGTGGATCAAAGCTGGGACCGAGAGACTGAAAAACAGTTTCTCAAGGCCATCAGACTGTTAAATAGCCATCACTAGCACATTAGAGGCTGCTGCCTATATACATAGACTTGAAATCACGGGCCACTTTAATAAATGGAACACTAGTCACTTTAATAATGTCTACATATCTTGCATTACCCATCTCATATAGATATACTGTATCCTATACTATTCTACTGTATCTTATTCCATGCCGCTCTGACATTGCTCGTCCATATATTTTTATATTGTTAATTCCATTCCTTTACTAGATTGTGTGTATTGGCTATATGTTGTGTAATTGTTAGATATTACTTGTTAGATATTACTGCACTGTCGGTGTCACAAAAAGAGCCGTGTTGAATAGACCAAACTGCAGCGGGAATATGGATGCTCATGTTTTAATAAAAAAAAGGAGTAAAGCATCCATTGGAAAAACAATACACACGACAGGAACAGTCTTACAGGCTAACAAAAACGCAGTGCAAGAACAACTACCCACAACCCCAAAGAAAAACACACACACCTATATAGGACTTCCAATCAAAGGCAACTCAACACACCTGCCTTCAATTGGAAGTCCCAATCACCAACACAAACATTCACACACACAAAACTGCCACATCCTGACCCCAAAACTAATACAATAGCTCCATCTGCTGGTCAGGACGTGACAGTCGGAGCTAGAAACACAAGCAATTCGCTACACCCGCAATATCATCTGCTAAACACGTGTATGTGACCAATAAATTTGATTTGATTTGAGATCCTGAGGCCCATTGTCGTGCCATTCATCCGCAGCCATCACCTCACGTTTCAGCATGATAATGCAAGTTTCTTTGTCGCATGGACCTGCACACAATTCCTGGAAGCTGAAAATGTCCCAGTTCTTCCATGGCCTGCATACTCACTAGACATGTCACCCATTGAGCAAGCTTGGGATGCTCTGGATTGACTTGTACGACAGCGTGTTCCATTTCCCGCCAATATCCTGAAACTCCACACAGCCATTGAAGAGGAGTGGGACAACATTCCACAGGCCACAATCAACAGCCTGATCAACTCTATGCAAAAGAGATGTCGTGCTGCACACCAGATACTGACAAGTTTTCTGATCCACGCCGCTACCTCTTTTTAAGGTATCTGTGACCAACTGATCCATATCTGTATTCCCAGTCATGTGAAATCCATAGATTAGGGCCTAATGAATTTATTTCAATTGACTGATTTCCTTTAATGAACTATAACTCAGTAAAATCTTTGAAATTATTGAATGTTGCGTTTATATACGATTAATATGGTGACCAGTGGCGGACTTACCATTAGGCAGAAGGGGAAATCTCCTCAGGCCTCACATCATCAAGGGGCCTCATGAGCTGGGCATAATAAAATAATAATAATAGTAATCTTTTTTTTTAAATACATTACATGGCAAAAAGTATGTGAACACCATTGAACATCTAATTCCAAAATCATGGACATTAATATGGAGTTGGTCCCCCCTTTGCTGCGATAACAGCCTCCACTCTTCTGAGAAGGCTTTCCACTATATGTTGGAACATTTCTGCGGGGTCTTGCTTTCATTCAGCCACAAGAGCATTAGTGAGGTCAGGCACTTATGTTGGGCGACTAGGCCTACGCTCGCAGTCGGTGTTCCAATTCATGTCAAAGGCGTTCGATTTGGTTGAGGTCAGGGCTCTGTGCAGGCCAGTCAAGTTCTTTCACACCAATCTCGACAAACCACTTCTGTATGGACCTCGCCATTGTGCACAGGGGCATTGTCATGCTGAAACCGGAAAGGGCCTCCCCCAAACTGTTGCCACAAAGTTGGGAGCACAGCATCATCTAGAATGTTATTGTATGCTGTAGGGTTAACATTTCCATTCACTGGAACTAAGGGGCCTATCCCGACCATGAAGAATAGCCCCAGACCATTATTCCTCTTCCACCAAACTTTATAGTTGGCACTATGCATTGGGGCAGTAGCGTTCTCCTAGCATCCCCCAAACCCAGATTCATCCGTCGGACTGCCAGATGGTGAAGAGTGATTCATCACTCCAGAGAACGCGTTTCCACTGCTCCAGAGTCCAATAGCTGCGAAATTTACGCCACTCCAGCTAACGCTTGGCATTGCGCATGGTAATCTTAGGCTTGTGTGCGGCTGCTCGGCCATGGAAACCCATTTCATGAAGCTCCCAACGAACAGTTCTTGTGCTGACATTGCTTCCAGGGGCAGTTTGAAACTCGGTAGTGAGTGTTGCAACCGAGGAAAGACGATTTTTACGCGCTACGTGCTTCAGCCCTCGGCGGTCCCATTCTGTGAGCTTGTGTGGCCTACCACTGAGACGTTGTTACTCCTAGATTTTTCCACCTCAGAATAACAACACTTATAGTTGACTGGGGAAGCTAGCAGGGCAGACATTTTACTAACTGACTTGCTGGAAAGGTAGCATCCTATGACGGTGCCACGTTGAAAGTTACCGAGCTCTTCAGTAAGGCCATTCTACTGCCAGTGTTTGTCAGCAACGGGTGTGGCTGAAATAGACAAATCCACTCATTTGAATGGGTGTCCACATACTTTTGGCCATGTAGTGTATAATCTATCAGTTTGAGGCCCCCATGCTCCACTAGAGTGAGCAGAACTCTTGTAGGGTCATGGCTAGAAGGGATCCAGCTTTTGTCAAATTAACTTCAGATTTGAATTTTTGTAGCAGGTTAGGAGAATTTACACAGCAGGTTAGGATAATTAAAGTAGCAGGTTATAATAATTGCGTTAAGGTTAGGAAAAGGTTTAAATGCAAAAAAAAACATTTAAACTTTTCACGTTAATTTGACAAAAGCTGGATCTCTTCCCTCGTTTAATGTAACGTTAGCAGCCTATAATTTTCTTATGAGAACAGCTATTGGCACATCTGGCACATTATCTCTTTAGATATCCTACTCCAAACTAAGACAGCAGTAGTCACAGATTCTCCATTGGAGACACTGACAGAGATTATGAACCTAGGTACTGTATCCGTGTATCAGGCATTGACCTATATCAGCAGTACCAGTCTACAGACCAAGAATACGCTATTATCTTTGTGGGCGGATCGTCCCCGCGTTCAGGTTTACAGGAAATATGACTTTCAGGAAGTAGAGTTTGAGAATTTTTTTGGTCGCCAGCTACAGTAGTAAATCGAGAGAAAGTGAAGGTTACTTTCTTGAACAAAAGTGTTTGCTAGGTAGCTGCGTCTATCATTATAAAACAAACTTTTTTCGTTGGCCAAAGTCTACTGTTCAGGTAGGACTAATTTTAGTCTCTACTCACGAACGAAAGGTGAGAGGTGCTCGCGGTAGTTGTGCTACATTACAGTAGCATCGGGGAAGCCTAATGCCAGCTGTAATCTTCTATAATAAGTGGAAAACAACTAGAAAGCTTGTAAAGTTCATAAACACAATATAAGCATACTTTTATTTTTTATAAATCGAAACACAAACTATCCGCATGATACTGCTGTGCTGCTGCTTTATAAAGAATACATTTGATGTTCTCCTGTAGCCTGCTGACAATCAGTCTAGTCATTTCAGTGTTTATATAATGTAGCCTATTATGTATTCAGAGAGAACAGCTATGGATGTTGAGCTAGTAACACTGTCATTATAGGGCAAGTAGTAGCTGTAGGTACTTGTTACCATATATTTTGAAATCGTTGCGGCTCTGCTTGCTACTACCTTCAGTGCCCCAAAGGTCCAGACATGCGTTAGTTAGGCCTACATACAGTGTACATACAGGCTAATAATGCTGTAGTAAACATCTTTTCAGATCCTGTGTTGTTGTGTGGCTGAGGTCAGGACTATCTGAGGACAATGAGTCGTGTTCCTCTGCAGCAGCAGCAGAGCTGTGGCTCCTGGGAGCTGAAGGAACGCCTGGGGACCGGGGGCTTCGGGAATGTCACCAGATGGCAGAACAAGGTGCATAACTTTAACAGTAGCACACCATTCATGTGTGTATTTTGTTACCAATAACTTTTACCATATTTTGTGTGTTTGCAAAAGTGCTATGCTATCATGTATGAGCATCCTCAGTGGTGGCATTTTTTATGTTTCTTACTGCCTACAACCAATGCTGCTGCATGCCTAGCAGAACCTATGGAGGCTCCCACATTAATATTTGATGTAATATTAAATTCCCTCATCATGAATGCTTTAAATGTAACGTACAGGAAATACACTCAGCTTTATCCTGTCACCTGGCCCATAGAACTCTGCATCCTCCCTGGCCTATGACATCACACCTAGTCACAGGATGAGAGGGACGTAGATGTACATTATTATAGCTACACCATTGGACCTTGTCCACACCCATTTAGTTAGCTCTTTTTGTCCTCTATCTGTGCACCGTCTATCTGTCTTTATGGCTGTATGCACCACTTCGTTTACTGGAAATGCTGCTCAGTGTTGTCTCAGGTGAATTCAGCTGAAAGGACACAGTGGTAATACTATGTGGACCCCTACTAACAATGGAAGTCAGTGGTAATGACAGTTAGCATTGTGTCAAATCCTCTTGCTGGCTGGTACTTTACACGCTTCATTGTCATAGATGTGTGACCCCATCAGAGTTATGAAAAGGATGTTAATGTATTAAGAGCATTAGACCTTTGTTCTCTCTGATTCCTAAACGGTCATTTATGTAACGTCTTTATTCAGATAGATTCAATGACCTTCCTCTCTCTGTGGTCACAGAGGCTCTCATGCTTTGCCCTTTCAGCCACCTGTCAGTCTCTAGTCTCTATTGCCTATTGTAGTCCAGAACTGCTCACTCCACTCCTGGAGAACAATGTATGTGTGCTGGCTGGCTTTTGTCCCAGCCTAGGGCTTGATCCCTTTCTCTAGGGACTGATCCCACTGTCTGTAGAACATTCACCCACCCTGTAACCAATCAGGGTAGTCGCTAGATAGCTAGAAAGGACACCAAACATCAGAACTGAAAGTGCAAGTAGGCTACATGATCAATGTTCTTAATCAAAGGTAAGGGCTTGGTGATTTCTGGTAAAAATGGTAACAATGCCATGTACAGGTAACCATCAGTGCTACTTCCACGTACACTACATGACCAAAAGTATGTGGACATCTGCTCGTCGAACATCTCATTCCAAAATAATGGGCATTAATATAGAGTTGGTCCCCCTTTTGCTGCTATAACAGCCTCCTCAGCCACTGCAACATGTATCTCTCCACTGAGTCTAACGATTCACTCCCATATTATATTATGTGACTGGTCTCTCTTTTCCATAACCATGTAAAATGATCCTGGTATCATTACTAGACTAATGTCCAACAACATATGGAATAGCTGTTTCGCCTTAGATGTTTCCTGTAACCTCTTTAAATGTAATACTTTTTTCTGTCGCAAATGTAGTCAATGTCTCAGCGTAAGGAATCAGTGATCCAGTAATCCAATCATTTCAACCGGTTGCATTAATTTAGTAAAAATATAAACCTGTTGTTTAACAAATCTAGAACCTTTAAAAAGTTGGTGCTGTCTCATCAGCGTAATAGTCAAAACTAACCTGCAATCCACTTTAATGACTGGACACTGTTTCATGTAATGGAAACAGATTATAATGTTAGAATACGTTAACTTTCTGCTCAAATTCACTGGTATTACCTAAACTATAAAACCCAGCAACAGTAATCAGAAATTATCACAGAATGTTTCCGATTCAACTATTCAGACCTCTACTGCAAATGTCCCACTGAATCCTTACAGCCGACATAGCCCAGCGAGCACGACTAACTCTTCTATTTTTACCAGTAGGAAAAAAATATAACCCTTTCTCAAACAACATTCTGCGCTTACCTCTATCGTAAGGTTAAAAACAAACTTGACAATTATCTCTTCTCTTTCGGCTTCCTACTTATGAAATGTCCAAGACTTTAAAAGTAACATGTAATGCGCCACATTTATAAAATACATCAGTCAATCCATAAGAAAAAAAACAAATTTTGGAATATCAGATCCTTTTCCTGCCCACAACTTCAGTTCGTTGCAGTTGTATCCTGCAATAAGTAATAGCCATGTTTAGATTTCAATTATGTTCAGTTACCTATCCACTATTATTAGAATTCATTAGATGTAGTTAACTGTCCCTTATTCGATCCAGTTATTTAAATTCGACTCCATTTAGGCAAGAGACAATGTATTACATCGAAATCGCCTCGCCATTTATATTGAATAAATTAGCCGTTCAATTTGAACTAAGCACACAGTTAAAACTTTCAGTTTATATCTTAAACAAACACTGGCAGCAGTATCTTTCCAGGCAAAACATACCAATACTTGAATTACAATCAGAAACCCATATTTTAGTCAATATCATAGACCCAATGCTATTGAAATTATGAAGAAATCCCGCAAATAACCCAATTACAATGGTTTGTAGTCTTAACATCTGGCACATTATAACACAATTCTCATAAATAGCTCTACAGGTCCACACGTGTCTCCGCAGAGATTCTCACATGTGCAAAAGGAATAGATTAGCAGTCAACGAGTTACATCGACATTCCTTGACTTAAAACCAGATCTTGCTCCTTGTAATAAAAGCAAATGATCAATCGAGATATTTCAATTATTTTACTACATCACATTAGCTCCGCAATTATACTTAGTTTGATGGAAACCCTATGCTTTATACAACGTTATAAGTTACGTCGAGATACCATCTTAATTCGCTCTAACTTTATGGAAAAAGGTTTATTCCATAAATATAGCAACTCCTGTCATACTACCTTATGGGTAGTTTTATTTTAAATGTAGTACCCTGTTGGGGTTCGTTCCTTGTTCCTTGTTAATCATTGGCTCATTGGTGAAATTACCATTCAGACAATATCTTTAATTAAATAATTCAAAAACGTTATTAATGCAATTGCAGACAGAAGTTGACAACAAGAACATAGCACGCATGTTTCCGAGTAAGTTCTGCAAAATATAAAAAGTCCCATGTTATTTTATTAAGCCCGAAGTCCAGCCCTAGTGATGTCACTGCATACATCATTACCTTCTACACATCAGACCAAGCCCATGCATACACAGCTATACAAACTTGCAAGAGAGATACAATAGTTCCAGTGTTTTCTAAGGGCTAAGCAGTAAATGTCCACTCCCAAGCTGATTTATAGTGGAATGTCTGACTAGTCTCGTATCTCTTACACTCCCCTGCAGAGTTCTGTCTCAGTCACACATTTCTCAGACCGTTTCCTTATAAGAGGAGACTAGAAAATAAACTGTGGAGCAATATTAAACCTCTATAATGAGTATATATATTGCTCATCTGTAGTCTACAGTGAGGGAAAAAAGTATTTGATCCCCTGCTGATTTTGTACGTTTGCCCACTGACGAAGAAATTATCAGTCTATAATTTTAATGGTAGGTTTATTTGAACAGTGAGAGACAGAATAACAACAAAAAATCCACAAAAACGCATGTCAAAAATGTTATAAAATGATTTGCATTTTAATGAGGGAAATAAGTATTTGACCCCTCTGCAAAATATGACTTAGTACTTGGTGGCAAAACCCTTGTTGGCAATCACAGAGTACAGACATTTCTTGTAGTTGGCCACCAGGTTTGCACACATCTCAGAAGAGATTTTGTCCCACTCCTCTTTGCAGATCTTCTCCAAGTCATTAAGGTTTCGAGGCTGACGTTTGGCAACTCGAACATTCAGCTCCCTCCACAGACTTTCTATGGGATTAAGGTCTGGAGACTGGCTAGGCCACTCCAGGACCTTAATGTGCTTCTTCTTGAGCCACTCCTTTGTTGCCTTGGCCGTGTGTTTTGGGTCATTGTCATGCTGGAATACCCATCCACGACCCATTTTCAATGCCCTGGCTGAGGGAAGGAGGTTCTCACCCAAGATTTCACGGTACATGGCCCCATCCATCGTCCCTTTGATGCGGTGAAGTTGTCCTGTCCCCTTAGCAGAAAAACACCCCCAAAGCATAATGTTTCCACCTCCATGTTTGACGGTGGGGATGGTGTTCTTGGGGTCATAGGCAGGATTCCTCCTCCTCCGAACACGGCGAGTTGAGTTGATGTCAAAGAGCTCCATTTTGGTCTCATCTGACCACAACACTTTCACCAGTTGTCCTCTGAGTCATTCAGATGTTCATTGGCAAAGTTCAGACGGGCATGTATATGTATTCTTGAGCAGGGGGACCTTGCGGGCACTGCAGGATTTCAGTCTTTCACGGCGTAGTGTGTTACCTGTTGATTTCTTGGTGACTATGGTCCCAGCTGCCTTGAGATCATTGACAAGATCCTCCCGTGTAGTTCTGGGCTGATTCCTCACCATTCTCATGATCATTGCAACTCCACGAGGTGAGATCTTGCATGGAGCCCCAGGCCAAGGGATATTGACAGTTCTTTTGTGTTTCTTCCATTTGCGAATAATCGCACCAAATGTTGTCACCTTCTCACCAAGCTGCTTGGCGATGGTCTTGTAGCCCATTCCAGCCTTGTGTAGGTCTACAATCTTGTCCCTGACATCCTTGGAGAGCTCTTTGGTCTTGGCCATGGTGGAGAGTTTGGAATCTGATTGATTGATTGCTTCTGTGGACAGGTGTCTTTTATACAGGTAACAAACTGAGATTAGGAGCACTCCCTTTAAGAATGTGCTCCTAATCTCAGCTCGTTACCTATCTAAAAGACGCCTGGGAGCCAGAAATCTTTCTGATTGAGAGGGGGTGAAATACTTATTTCCCTCATTAAAATGCAAATCAATTTATAACATTTTTGACATGCGTTTTTCAGGATATTTTTGTTGTTATTCTGTCTCTCACTGTTCAAATAAACCTACTATTAAAATTATAGACTGATCATTTCTTTGTAAGTGGGCAAACGTACAAAATCAGCAGGGGATCAAATACTTTTTTCCCCCATTGTATGAACATTTATTAACCAAATTTCAATCATCTTATTATGCAAATATTTATATCTTATTTACACACTCACACAACTCTCATGTCACATTCACATAGTACTGTTCACAAACACACGTAATCAATATTTGTATAACCTGCAGGAATATTTTCTGACTTCTATAGGTGGATTTGGTTTATAGCTTTCACATATGTACCTAACTATTTTAAACCATTGCATATCATTAACTTATTGTAAGGAGTGCGTACTGGCGGCAGAGAAGTCAGACGCAGGAGAACAAAAACTGTGTTTCCAAACGGCGCAGTTTAATAACGAAAAAACCCACCGGAAAACAGAACAATCAAATAATGGGTACATAACCCGACGCACACCAGGACAGACGTGCACAAGCACTTACAATAAACAATCACCGACAAGGACATGAGGAGGAACAGAGGGTTAAATACACAACATGTAATTCAATGGGATTGGAACCAGGTGTGATGGAAGACAAGACAAAACCAAAGGAAAATGAAAAGAGGATCAGCGATGGCTAGAAGGTCGGTGACTTCGACCGCCGAACGCCGCCCGAACAAGGAGCGGGGCCAACTTCGGCGGAAGTCGTGACAGTATCCCCCCCCCGACGCGCGGCTCAAACTGTGTGTCGACACCGGCCTCGGGGACGACCCGGAGGGCGAGGCGCAGGGCGATCCAGACGAAGATGGTGGAACTCCTGCAGCATAGATGGGTTCAACACGTCCTCGACCGGAACCCAGCACCTCTCTTCCGGGCCGTAACCCTCCCACTCCACGAGATACTGAATGCCCGGCGCCTCGACTCCAGTATGGAGCGAACAGAGTACTCCGGGGCCCCCCCGATGTTCAGAGGGGGCGGAGGAACCTCCCGCACCTCAGACTCCTGGAGCGGGCCAGCCACCACCGGCCTGAGGAGAGACACATGGAACGAGGGGTTAATACGGTAATCGGGTGAAAGCTGTAACCTATAACAAACCTCGTTCACTCTCCTCAGGACTTTAAATGGCCCCACAAACCGTGTACCCAGCTTCCGGCAGGGCAGGCGGAGGGGCAGGTTTCTGGTCGAGAGCCAAACCCGGTCCTCCGGTGCGAACACCGGGGTCTCACTGCGGTGGCGATCTGCATTCCTCTTTTGGCGCGTCACGGCCTGCTGAAGGTGGACACAGACGGCTTCCCATGTCTCCTCCGCGCGCCTGAACCAGTCGTCCACCGCAGGAACCTCGGTTTGACCCTGATGCCAAGGCGCCAGAACCGGCTGGTACCCCAGTACGCACTGGAAAGGAGAGAGGTTAGTGGAGGAGTGGTGGAGCGAGTTCTGTGCCATCTCGGCCCAGGGCACGAACGCCGCCCACTCCCCCGGCCGGTCCCGGCAATAGGTCCGCAGAAACCTACCCACATTCTGGTTCACTCTCTCCACCTACCCATTACTCTCGGGGTGAAACCCTGAAGTAAGACTGATCAAGACCCCCAGACGTTCCATGAACGCCTTCCAGACCCTAGATGTGAACTGGGGACCCCGATCAGACACTATATCCTCAGGCACCCCGTAGTGCCGAAAGACGTGTGTAAACAAGGCCTCCGCAGTCTGTAGGGCCGTAGGGAGACCGGGCAGAGGGAGGAGACGACAGAACTTAGAGAAATGATCCACAATGACCAGGATCGTGGTGTTACCCAGTGAGAGTGGAAGATCAGTCAGAAAATCCACCGACAGGTGCGACCAAGGCTGCTGTGGAACTGGTAAGGGGTGTAGCTTACCTCTGGGTAGGTGCCTCGGAGCCCTACACTGGGCGCACACCGAGCAGGAGGAAACATAAACCCTCACGTCCTTAGCCAAGGTAAGCCACCAGTACCTCCCACTCAAACAGCGCACTGTCCGACCGATCCCAGGATGACCAGAGGAGGGTGACGTGTGGGCCCAATAGATCAACCGGTCATGAACAGCAGACGGGACATGCAGACGCCCAGTGGGACACTGGACGGGAGCGGGCTCTGCACGTAATGCCTGCGCAATGTCCGTGTCCAGCTCCCACACTACCGACGCACACCAGGACAGCCGTGCACAAGCACTTACAATAAACAATCACCGACAAGGACATGAGGGGGAACAGAGGGTTAAATACACAACATGTAATTGAATGGGATTGGAACCAGGTGTGATGGAAGACAAGACAAAACCAAAGGAAAATGAAAAGAGGATCAGCGATGGCTAGGTCGGTGACTTCGAACGCCGCCCGAACAAGGAGCGGGACCAAGTTCGGCAGAAGTCGTGACACTTATCTACTAATTATTATTTATCTCTGGCTCACACAGAGCCTTCATGATCAACCACACATGATTGATCAAATGCTCACACAGAACATTACTAAACAACCATCCACACAGGATTGGTCAGACCACTCACACAGAATTGGTCAGATGTCAACACAGAACATCATTGAAAGGTTACCCAAACAGAGTCAACCTATTGCGCCGACACAGAACACTTTTACAAAGATTATCCACATAGGATTTCAAACCCTGACTATATGAACAGGGAAACCTATACCATTATCAAAAGATGACCTAATTAGTGGTCCCAAAACTGGGTGTTGTATCCACACTGGGATATCGCCTATTGCGATTACTATGGTATAGATTATCTTCCATCTATCCAAATGTGCAAAACAACCTACAGAGTACCCATGTCTCCTATCTAACTTTTTAACACGGTCCCAAAAATCCTATCTTACCTTGTATTTTCTAAGTACCAGGAATATCAAAAACACGCACAATTACACCCAACAATAGCAACCCAGGGCATACCTGTTTACCTCATTTAACAAAACATTGTATCAATTACATACATACACGTTACAATTTGAACTTCACCAAAGTCTGATGCCTTGCAAGGCGTCACCTGCACTCTCGTTCTTCGTTCAATACATTAACCTCACCATTCCTACTGTGATCAAGCCAGTACCACGGATCTGGACTTTTGGTAGCCCGCAACTGGCTAATTAACAATCATGTCCAAGGATACCTCACTTAAGAACACTCTCATCAACTCAACTCAGTCCTGCTACTTACCCCAGCTGTGGCCCTCTTAAGGAAGACCTCGCTCTGAGTGTACCCTCAACAGGTGCATTTGTTATTTTTTATATTGTTTTTATTTTTTCTTATCTTTTCATCCCTTAAACGTTCAGTTAATGTCTAATTAGTACTATTAATTCTGTGCACTTTCAAGTTCAATTATTGAAAGAAACCAGTCTCACCCTTAATTCAATTCTGTTCGAGATGATGTATCCATTCAGCTGACGCTCCCAGCCAGGTGGGGATCCGATCTGCTCCAAATAGTGGAGAGTGGCTTTCCCCTGGTTGCATCTAATGCAACTCCCCGTGCACTGTTAACCTGAGTTTCACTGGGAACAATAAAAAAAAAATCAGTTTATCATCGCATCCTCGTCTGCAAAATTGTGGTGGAATTATTGTAATCAAAAGGAGAGACTTCTAGATTTCTTCAAAACAATCAAACTTTATTATTTAATTAGTGCAGTAATGGAGCTGGTCGGTAATCACCCCTGGAGGTGATCACTGAGAACTCAACAAGCTGGTTTGAGCCACAGCATTTTATAGCAAAGTCCATACTCCTTCAGTCTACAAGACAAACAACAGATGTATGGAATGGGTCACAAGGTTAAGATTTGTATGAAAGATACTTATAATTCACAGCAGACAGTATCTCATTGTGTAGAGACCAGGGTCTGGCTCTGGAGCCATCTCTCCCTGGTACCTTATAGAACAGAAACATTAACTCATGCTCTGGAATGCGGTATCACCCAAAGACATCGTAAATCTTCTAGAGGTCCATCCTCAGTAGAACACACAGATGAGTGTTCTAACAACCCCTTATTCTGCTGCATAAAACAACCATGTGATGCAATAACAGCATTATAACATAATCTTGTAATTTCCACCATACTTTCCACTTGATGTTGCAACATTGCTGCAGGGACTTGCTTTCATTCAGCCACAAGAGCATTAGTGAGTTCGGCACTGATGTTGGACGTTTAGGCCTGGATCGCAGTCGGCTTTCCAGTTCATCCCAAAGGTGTTTGATGGGGTTGAGGTCAGGGCTCTGTGCAGGCCAGTCAAGTTCTTCCACACTGATCTCAACAAACCATTTCTGTAGGGACCTCGCCTTTGTGCACAGAGGCATTGTTATGCTAAAACAGGAAAGAGCCTTCCCCAAACTGTTGCCACAAAGTTTGAAGCACAGAATCGTATAGAATGTCATTGTATGCTGTAGCGTTAACCTCTCTGGGCTAGCACCCTAGTCAACAGCCAGTGGAATCCCGTGGCGCGATATTCAAATACCTTAGAAATGCTATTACTTCAATTTCTCAAACATATGACTATTTTACACCATTTTAAAGACAAGACTCTCGTTAATCTAACCACACTGTCCGATTTCAAAAAGGCTTTAAAACGAAAGCAAAACATTAGATTATGTCAGCAGAGTACCCAGCTAGAAATAATCAGACACCCATTTTTCAAGCTAGCATATAATGTCACAAAAACCAAAACCACAGCTAAATGCAGCACTAACCTTTGATGATCTTCATCAGATGACACTCCTAGGACATTATGTTATACAATACATGCATGTTTTCTTCAATCAAGTTCATATTTATATCAAAAAACAGCTTTTTACATTAGCATGTGACGTTCAGAACTAGCATTCCCACCGAACACTTCCGGTGAATTTACTAAATTACTCACGATAAACGTTCACAAAAAAACATAACAATTATTTTAAGAATTATAGATACAGAACTCCTTTATGCAATCGCGGTATCCGATTTTAAAATAGCTTTTCGGTGAAAGCACATTTTGCAATATTCTGAGTAGATAGCCCGGCCATCACAGGCTAGCTATTTTGACACCCACCAAGTTTGGTACTCACCAAACTCAGATTTACTATAAGAAAAATTGGATTACCTTTGCTGTTTTCGTCAGAATGCACTCCCAGGACTTCTACTTAAACAACAAATGTTGGTTTGGTTCCAAATAATCCATAGTTATATCCAAATAGCTGCGTTTTGTTCGTGCGTTCAAGACACTATCCGAAGGGTGACGCGCCGGCGCATATCGTGACCAAAAATTTCAAAATATTCCATTACCGTACTTCGAAGCATGTCAAACGCTGTTTAAAATCAATTTTTATGCGATTTTTCTCGTAAAAAAGCGATAATATTCCGACCGGGAGAAGTTGTTTTCGTTCAAAGACTCAAAGAAGAAAATGGACTCTTCACGTGCACGCGCACGCCCGTCTCATTGTTCTCAGTTCAACCACTTACCAAATGCGCTACTGTTTTTCAGCCAGTAACTGCAGAGTCATCATTCAACGTTCTGGCGCCTTCTGAGAGCCTATGGGAGCCTTAGAAAGTGTCACGTTACAGCAGAGATCCTTTGTTTTGGATAGAGATGACAAAGAAGGCCAAGAAATGGTCAGAGAGGGCGCTTTCTGTTTGGAATCTTCTCAGGTTTTGGCCTGCCATATGAGTTCTGTTATACTCACAGACACCATTCAAACAGTTTTAGAAACTTTAGGGTGTTTTCTATCCAAATCAAACAATTATATGCATATTCTAGTTACTGAGCAGGAGTAGTAACCAGATTAAATCCGGTACGTTTTTTATCCGTCCGTGCAAATACTGCCCCCTATCCCCAACAGGTTAAGATTTCCTTTCACTGGAACTAAGGGGCCTAGCCCGAACCATGAAAAATGGCCCCAGACCATTATTCCACCTCCACCAAACTTTATAGTTGGCACTAAGCATTCGGGCAGGTAGCGTTCTCTTGGCATCCATCAATCCCAGATTTCTCCATCGGACTGCCAGATAGTGAAGCGTGATTCTTCACTCCAGAGAACGTGTTTCCATGCTTTACACCACTGCAGCCAACGCTTGGCATTGCGCATGATGATCTTAGGCTTGTGTGCGGCTGCTCGGCCATGGAAACCCATTTCATGAAGCACCTGACGAACAGTTCTGGTGCTGATATTGCTTCCAGAGTTAGTGAGTGTTGCAAATGAGGTCAAACGCGTTACATGCTTCAGCACTCTACGGTCCCGTTCTGTGAGCTTGTGTGGCCTACCACTTCGCGGCTGAGCCGTTGTTGCTACAATACGTTTCCACATCACAATAACAGTACTTACAGTTGACCTGGGCAGCTCTAGCAGGGCAGAAATTTGACGTACTGACTTGTTGGAAAGGTGGCATCCTATGACAGTGCCATGTTGAAAGTCACTGAGCTCTTCAGTAAAGCCATTCTACTGCCAATGTTTGTCTATGGAGATTGCATAGCTGTGTCCTCAATTTTATACACCTGTCAGCAACGGGTGGGTTTGAAATAGCCAAATCCAGTAATTTGAGGGGGTGTTCACATACTTTTGTATATGTAGTGTAACTTCGGTCTGTCGTAGGAAGTGGAGGGACGGGCATGATGGGCTATGGCATTGTGTTAATGGGACTTCCTCTGCTACTTTCTGAATCACTGGTGATGATTCCATCTGTTACTTCCTGGATTGTTGAGGATACCATCATAATACCCAAAATAAACGATAAGCTGTTCGTACAGCTCATTATGTTTTTCCCAGAGTTGAAGTGTTACAGTGAAAAAGTATGTGAACCCTTTGGAATTACCTGGATTTCTGCATAAATTGGTCATCAAATTTGATCTGATCTTCATCTAAGTCACAACAATAGACAAACATAGTGTGCTTAAATTAATAACACACAAATTATTGTATTTTTCTTGTCTCTATTGAATACATCATTTAAACATTCACAGTGTAGGTTTGAAAAAGTATGTGAACCCCTAGGCTAATGACTTCTCCAAAAGCTAATTGGACTCAGCTAACTTGGAGTCCAATCAATGAGACGAGATTAGAGATATTGGTTAGAGCTGCCTTGCCCTAAAAAAAAACCTCACAAAATTTGAGTTTGCTATTTACAAGAAGCATTGCCTGATGTGAACCATGCCTCGAACAAAAGAGATCTCAGAAGACCTAAGATTAAGAATTGTTAACTTGCATAAAGCTGGAAAGGGTTACAAAGTATCTCTAAAAGCCTTGATGTTCATCAGTCCACGGTAAGACAAATTGTCTATAAATGTAGAAAGTTCAGCACTGTTGCTACTCTCCCTAGGAGTGGCCGTCCTGCAAAGACGACTGCAAGAGCACAGCACAGAATGCTCAATGAGGTTAAGAAGAATCCTAGAGTGTCAGCTAAAGACTTACAGAAATGTCTGGAACATGCTAACATCTCTGTTGACGAGTCTATGATACGTAAAACACTAAACAAGAATGGTGTTCATGGGAGGACACCACGAAAGAAGACACTGCTGTCCAAAAAAAACATTGCTGCAGTCTGAAGTTTGCAAAAGTGCACCTGGATGTTCGACAGCGCTACTGGCATAATATTCTGTGGACAGATGAAACTACAGTTGAGTTGTTTGGATGGAACACACAACATTATGTGTAGAGAAAAAGGCACAGCACACCAACATCAAAACCTCATCCCAACTGTAAAGTATGGTGGAGGGAGCATCATGGTTTGGAGCTGCCTCAGGGCCTGGACAGCTTGCTATCATCGACGGAAAAATGAATTCCCAAGTTCATCAAGACATTTTGCAGGAGAATGTTAGGCTATCTGTCCACCAGTTGAAGCTCAACAATAGTTGGGTGATGCAACAGGACAACGACCCAAAACACAGAAGTAAACCAACAACAGAATGGCTTAAACAGAAGAAAATACGCCTTCTGGAGCGGCCCAGTCAGAGTCTTGACCTCAACCCGATTGAGATGCTGTGGCATGACCTCAAGAGAGCAGTTCACACCAGACATCCCAAGATTATTGCTGAACTGAAACAGTTTTGTAAAGAGGAATGGTCCAAAATTCCTCCTGACCGCTGTGCAGGTCTGATCCGCAACTACAGAAAACGTTTGGTTGAGGTTATTGCTGCCAAAGGTGGATCAACCAGTTATTAAATCCAAGGGTTCACATACTTTTTCCACCCTGCACTGTGAATGTTTACATGGTGTGTTCAATAAAGACATGAAAACGTATAATTGTTTGTGTGTTATTAGTTTAAGCAGACTGTGTTTGTCTATTGTTGTGACCTAGATGAAGATCAGATCAAATTTTATGACCAATTTATGCAGAAATCCAGGTATTTCCAAAGGGTTCACATACTTTTTCTTGCCACTGAAATTGATTAATGTGGCAACTATACTTCAGACAGGCTTTACGCTGCCTTTGGCGCTTTACGTTGCGTCAGGCCTGTCTCTTTCTGTGTACTGTGTGTATGTATTGTAACAGCAATGTAATAGTGTTAGTGTGTGTTTGTGTGTGTGTGTGTGTGTGTGTCTAATCCTACGGCTATGTTGTTGTGTAGGACACAGAGGAGCAGATAGCCATTAAGCAGTGTCGTCAGGAGCTGAGTGAGAGGAACAGAGAGCGTTGGTGTCTGGAGATACAGATCATGAAGAGGTGAGACACTTTTTTGTCTACGAAAATGTTTTCTTATTATTTACCGATCTTAAGGGACTTGCATGGTGCGAGCAGTATGGCAATGGGTCCACTTAGCTTTACAGTGGGTTTAGGTTTAGCTGTAGACCAATCCATTTTGGTCATATCTGCCAACTCGGCAGGGGAAGGGATATGGATGACTATGTAGTACAGTAAGTCAGGAGGTTGGCAGTGTGAATCCAACAAATTAGGTTTATTACCAAATCACCAATTGGGACTACGTTACGTTAATCCCCCTTGAGCCTATTTTACTCACAGCATCACTCAATATTACTCAGCATCACTCATACGCTGCTGCTACTCTGTTTATTATATATCCTGATTGCCTAGTCACTTTTACCCCTACCCACATGTACATGTTGTATTCCCTCCATTACCTCATACCCCTGCACATTGACTCGGTACTGGTACTCCTTGTACGGTGCATTCGGAAAGTATTCAGACCCCTCTGTCCTTCTGGAAGGTTCTCCCATCTCCACATAGGAACTCTAGAGCTCTGTCAGAGTGACCATCGGGTTCTTGGTCACCATCCTGACCAAGGCCCTTCTCCCCCGATTTCTCAGTTTGGCAGGGCGGCCAGCTCTAGGAAGAGCCATGGTGGTTCCAAACTTCTTCCATTTAAGAATGATGGAGGCCACTGTGTTCTTGGGGGACCTTCAATGCTGCAGAAATGTTTTGGTACCCTTCCCCAGATCTGTGCCTTGACACAATCCTGTCTCGGAGCTCTACGGACAATTCCTTCGACCTCGTGGCTTGGTTTTTGCTTTGACATGCACTGTCTACTGAGGGATCTTATATAGACAGGTGTGTGCCTTTCCAAATCATGTCCAATCAATTGAATTTACCACAGGTGGACTCCAATCAAGTTGTAGAAACATCTCAAGGATTATCAATTGAAACAGGATGCACCTGAGCTCAATTTCGAGTGTCATAGCAAAGGGCTTGAATACTTATGTAATAAATGTATTTCTTTCTTTCATTTTTTATAAATTTGGCAAGAAAATGTAAAACCTGTTTTCACTTTGTCATTATGGGGTATTGTGTGTAGATTGAGGAGGGAAAAAATGTGTTTAATCCATTATAGAATAAGGCTGTCAAGTAACAAAATGTGGAAAAAGTCAAGGGGTCTGAGTACTTTCCAAATGCACTGTATATAGCCTCATTATAGTGTTACTATCTCTTTTTTTATTCACAAAATATTTTTCTTACTTTTTAACTCTGCATTGTTGGGAACGGGTTCGTAAGTAAGCATTTCATTGTTAAGTCTACACCAGTTGTATTTGGCGCATTTTATTTGATTTCTTTGTAAGGAACATTCAGGGAGATTTGCATTTTTCACAATGCCTATTTGCTTTGTTCTCTCTGCTATTAACATCCTGTTGCAACTTCCCTTCTGTCATAGAGACAGGCCACATAAGATGTCACGGGCACATTCCATGACACTGACACATGTTATGTCCCCTAATTTGTTTTGCAGTCCACATTGGGGCAAGAAAAATACAACGATGAAACCATTTTTTATTGCGCTGTAGTAAAAATTACCAATGACATTAAAAAGACATGAAAGCTGGGTCTATTTCAGTCTGTGGGTTCTGTGTTGGTCATTTGGCATAGGATAGGTAGTGTTCCACCAACTCATCTTTGCTGTGATGCCAGTGGTACTCCTGTTGGTGAGTGGCACTGTGTGTGGGGTTGTGACGATTATGTCTTGGTGTCAGATGGGGTGTGAAGGGGGGGGCTAATTCTTGGTGTCAAGTTGGGTGTGGGTGTGGAGAGGTAATTTGTCAGTGTACTTTAGTATGTATGTGTGAGAGAGAATGGGTGTGAGGATTTCTTGTTATCAGGTCATGCTTTAACGAGTGTGTTGTTGTCAGACAGACGTGGTCTCAAACACAACCCTCTCTTGCACCCACGCACCGCTAAGCCACACACACACACCGTCCTAGCTTTGCCCATGCAGAGTTTAAACCCAGGTTGCCAAGAATTGTATCAAAGTAATAACATCAGATTTTCAGCCAAGGTCAACTGAAGCCCTTAAATTTTGAGTCAAAGTCAGCTTCAGGTTTTTTTTTGTGTGTGTGTGTGTGTGTGTGTGTGTGTGTGTGTGTGTGTGTGTGTGTGTGTGTGTGTGTGTGTGTGTGTGTGTGTGTGTTAGAGGTCAACCGATTATGATTTTTCACCGCCGATACCGATAATTGGAGGGCCAAAAAAAGGCCGCTACCGATTAATCAGCCGATTTTTGGGGAATTTATTTGTAATAATGACAATTACAACAATACTGAATGAACACTTATTTTAACTTAATATAATACATCAATAAAATCAATTTAGCCTCAAATAAATAATGAAACATGTTCAATTTGGTTTAAATAATGCAAAAACAAAGTGTTGGAGAAGAAAGTAAAAGTGCAATATGTGCCATGTAAGAAAGCTAATGTTTAAGTTCCTTGTTCAGAACATGAGAACATATGAAAGCTGGTGGTTCCTTTTAACATGAGTCTTCAATGTTCCCAGGTAAGAAGTTTTAGGTTGTAGTTAGTATAGGAATTATAGGACTATTTCTCTCTATACGATTTGTATTTCATATAGCTTTGACTATTGGATGTTCTTATAGGCACTTTAGTATTGCCAGTGTAACAGTATAGCTTCCGTCCCTCTCCTCGCTCCTACCTGGGCTCGAACCAGGAACACATCGACAACAGCCACCCTCGGAGCAGCGTTACCCATGCAGAGCAAGGGGAACAACTACTCCAAGTCTCAGAGCGAGTGACGTTTGAAACGCTATTAGCGCACACCCCGCTAACTAGCTAGCCATTTCACATCGGTTACACCAGCCTAATCTCGGGAGTTGATAGGCTTGAAGTCATAAACAGCGCAATGCTTGAAGCACAGCGAAGAGCTGCTGGCAAAACGCACGAAAGTGCTATTTTGAATGAATGCTTACGAGCCTGCTGCTGCCTACCACCGCTCAGTCAGACTGCTCTATCAAATCATAGACTTAATTATAATATAATAAACACACAGAAATACGAGCCTTAGGTCATTAATATGGTCGAATCCGGAAACTATCATCTCGAAAACAAAACGTTTTTTTCTTTCAGTGAAATACGGAACCGTTCCGTATTTTATCTTAACGGGTGGCATCCCTAAGTGTAAATATTCCTGTTACATTGCACAACCTTCAATGTTATGTAATAATTATGTACAATTCTGGCAAATGAGTTCGCAACGAGCCAGGCGGAAGAGAAGTGACAATTTCACCTGGTTAATATTGCCTGCTAACCTGGATTTCTTTTAGCTAAATATGCAGGTTTAAAAATATATACTTCAGTGTATTGATTTTAAGAAAGGCATTGATGTTTAAGGTTAGGTACAGTCGTGCAACAATTGTGCTTTTTTCGCAAATGCTCTTTTGTTAAATCATCCCCCGTTTGGCGAAGTTGGCTGTCTTTGTTAGGAAGAAATAGTCTTCACACAGTTCGCAACGAGCCAAGCGGCCCAAACTGCTGCATATACCCTGACTCTGTTGCAAGAGGTGACACATTTTCCCTAGTTAAAATAAATTCATGTTAGCAGGCAATATTAACTAAATCTGCAGGTTTAAAAATATATATTTGTGTATTGATTTTAAGAAAGACATTGATGTTTATGGTTAGGTACACATTGGAGCAATGACAGTCCTTTTCAGCGAATGCGCACTGCATCGATTTTATGCAACGCAGGACAGGCTAGATAAACTAGTAATATCATCAACCATGTGTAGTTAACTAGTGATTATGATTGATTGATTGTTTTTTATAAGATAAGTTTAATGCTAGCTAGCAACTTACCTTGGCTTCTTACTGCATTCGCGTAACAGGCAGGCTCCTCGTGGAGTGCAATGTAAAGCAGGTGGTTAGAGCGTTGGACTAGTTAACCATGAGGTTGCAAGATTGAATCCCCGAGCTGACAAGGTAAAAATCTGTCGTTCTGCCCCTGAACAAGGTAGTTAACCCACCGTTCCTAGCCCGTCATTGAAAATAAGAATGTGTTCTTAACTGACTTGCCTAGTTAAATAAAGGTGTAAAAAAAAATATATATTTTTTAAAATCTGCAAATCGGTGTCCAGAAATACAGATTACCGATTGTTATGAAAACTTGAAATCGGCCCTAATTAATAGGCCATTCTGATTAATCGGTCGACCTCTAGTGTGTGTGTGTGTGTGTGTGTGTGTGCGCACATGCGTGTGTGTGTGTGTGCAGTCCAGGCATGAAAGCCTTTGATAGAGTCACACTTTTACAGAAAGCTTATAACGCCTAACACAGACCCCACTACATCATACATTTACAGACACCCCACAACTGCACACACACTGCCCAGCGGACGTCAGCTAACCTTACAGAAGTCACTAGGGAGAGGAGGGAGAGATTTTCCATATCCAATCATACCTTTTTCACTATACTGCCTCTCCGTTTCCAGTGTTGGGTGATATTCTGATCATGTTTGGTTTAGCAATCAGTTACTTCTCAGACTACCATTATGTGACTAAAACACAATACACTGTCTGCTGACCGATGTTAACCGCATGACTATTTGTTATCCAAATGATTACCATCATCAGTATCACCTAACCACTTGGTACAGTAATATAGTAAACAATTATCAAGTGTTATTTTTCCAAATGTTCCAATGTTATTGTTTTGCCTGTAGAATCTGGAACCAATTACGTTTTTAGTTTAATTTGTATTCACTGGTTTTTATTGGACGGTTTTAGGACAGTTCAGCCTGCGACAATAAGAAACACATTTATACATTCTACAGTGATGCAACAGTACATAACTGTCTCTCTCCTCCCCTCTACCTTTCTCTCTCTCTCTCTCTCTCTCTCTCTCTCTCTCTCTGTCTCTCAGACTGGACCATGTGAATGTGGTAGCAGCGAGGGAGGTTCCTGAAGGGCTGCAGTCCTCCTTACGCATCAATGATCTACCTCTACTGGCCATGGAGTACTGTCAGGGAGGTGACCTGAGGAAGGTGTGTTATATACACACACACACACACACACACACACCCACACACACGCCTTATGCGGATCATGTTTCTCCTGTGTGTGTATCTGTGTGTGTGTCTCTCCAGTACCTGAACCTGTTGGAGAACTGCTGTGGAATGAGGGAGGGTTCCATCCTTATTCTGCTACGGGACATATGTGAGTAGTAGCTCTAATGCATTGCATTTACACACTGATTTTGACCAATTCTCACAGTGTCAGACATTGTGTAGCATGGTGTCTGTGTCATATGCCAGCAGTTTGGCCATGTTCCACGTTCCTGATGGTGACATCACAGAGCCACTTCCTTTGAGGCGGCAGTTCATGTGTGATAAACTTCCTGTTGGATGGAGTAAATGGGCGGGGACTTTGTGTGTCACACACACCTGTCTGTCTGACCTTTAGAGTGACATCATCAACGACCCAAACCACAGGCCAGTCACCATTGACAGTACTCACACATAGTGTGATGGTTTGATTCCTGCATAGGCCACATGTACTGAATATATGTGTTTACTGTGAGCTTCTGGTTTTGGATAATAGCGTCTTCTAAATGACTGTTATTACATTATATTACATAGTGAAGACAAGCCAGGACGTCCAGTGAACCCACAAACATGTATTTTTATTGTTCTTTATAATCATTGAGTTGGCCTTTTTAAATGCTCCACGGTTGCTGAACTTTAACTGCTGACATGTTTCAGATGAATTTTGTCTAAACTATGAGACAGTGTTTTCCATCACTCTGTATACCTTTTACATTCAGCAGACACTCTTATCCAGAGCGACTTACAGGAGCAAGTAAGGTTAAGTGCCTTGCTCAAGAGCACATCGACAGATTTTTCACTGGCATGACATGACCAGACATGACCATACTAAATATAAAGCTGAACGTCATAAGCTAACCGCATACTTCCTGATATTCATAGGCACACATCATCACACTCACACCAAATAAATCATCTTCTACATGCACACAGATATGAGAGCGCAGGACCGTGTACAGACTTCTACACTTGAACACACTCACACCATACTCACAGGAGGAAACACGCATCAATAAAAAAACACACACGCTCAGAAATGCATATGTAAATCCATACATCTCACATCTATGAGATCAGGCACAGACAGACAGGTGAAAACACTTGAAATACAGACATGCAAAACATATACTCAAGTAGTAACACGCACGCACACAAATCATTCCTCTTCCTGTTGAACTTTGGTAGGAACTTCCTGCTGATGAGGGTTTAACAATGTAGCACCCACTGGGCCCTGACACACACACATACAGGGGCACTGGGGTTACGGGATCCATATCATTTAACACTCTTAGCCAACTCCCATTGATGCAGGATGTTAAGTGGCCATGCTGGTCAACCGTACAGCACGGAGACAAAGCCCAGACCGTTACTGGACATCAATGACACAGTATGTTGAATCACACTGTACCATACGCTCACACACACACACACACACACACACACACACACACACACACACACACACACACACACACACACACACACACACACACACACACACACACACACACACACACACACACACGCACACAGGGCTGTATCATTAGTCTTGTACTCCAGAGTGGTCAGGCTGCCCTATTAGCAGTGTAATGTAATGCCAAATGATTCACCCCCTAAATGATGCTGACGCTCTCCTCCGGTTCGTCTGTATGGACAAGAGAAAGTAGGAAAGAAGCCCAGGATCCTATTTGATTACATGTTTGATTAAAATACCAGGATCCTGTTTGATTACACTGGGTTGTGACTGGATAGCTTGGCTTTGTTTATTCTCTCTCTCTCTCCCCATCTCTCTGTGTCTCCTAGCCTCTGCTCTGACCTACCTTCATAAGAAGAGGATCATCCACAGAGATCTGAAGCCAGAGAACATCGTCCTCCAGCAGGGAGAGAAGAGAGTGAGTCTCCCTGTGTGATTTTAGAAACTGAACTCTTTGCAGTCACTCCCAGACAAATACCTAGAATTTGGCTCAATAGGTTAACTTGATCTTGAGTCACACAGACAATATGGTTTCATTACCTGCATAATCACAGAACCACAAACCACTGCAAACCCCAAAGCCGACAGACACCCCACCTCTGGAATAGCTCCTACCTTGCCTAATATGTCGTCATCTAGTTAATGAGGCAAAATATACCATCCATCCCTAAACTCCTCAATATGTTTGCATGGACAGAAATAAAGTTATATAACTAACTAAGGCCGGACATATTAAAACATGTTGTTGGCACAAAACACATTCATTTCTTTCCGGTTTAAATTGACCGTAAATGTTTTTCATTGTGAAATGTTTCACACACAATAACAATACTAAACACCCTCCTGGTGAAGGTGTGTGTTTGGAGTTCAGTGCTTGCTGTACAACGATTATATGAAAAGTTCTAAAAGGCCGTAGAGCACCAAAGTAGTTATTTGATATTTATTAGTTAATTATATGTTATGTAGTCACTGTTTGTACCGTGTAATTTCTTAGTTAATACTAGGATTACTTCATACATCATGAAGTTAAGCATAACCCATGACACTGTTATCTCTTCGTCTCTGTAGTTGATCCATAAGATCATAGATCTGGGCTACGCCAAGGAACTGGACCAGAACAGTCTGTGTACCTCATTCGTTGGAACACTGCAATACCTGGTGTGTGGCGCTACTGTGGCTAACACTTATTCTATCTGTTCTATTTCTATATCTCTGTGGTAGAATCAGAATAACTTTTATTCGCCAACACATTTACTAGGAATTATCTCACTTCCCCTCTCTTTTATTTTAGCTCTCATAGATTCCTCTTTTTCACAGCAATTCTTCACTGTTCTCCATCCCTTCTCCCACTCTTTCCGGTCTCTTTCTTTCTCTCTCTCTCTCTCTCTCTCTCTCTCTCTCTCTCTCTCTCTCTCTCTCTCTCTCAGGCTCCAGAGCTCTTAGAGAGACAGAAGTATACAGTGACTGTGGATTATTGGAGCTTTGGTACATTGGTGTTTGAGTGCATCACTGGGTTCCGGCCTTTTCTGCCAACCTGGCAACCCGTGCCCTGGTACTGCCACACACAAGCAAACACACACTCACTACACACACACACACACACACACACACACACACACACACACACACACACACACACACACACACACACACAGACACACACACACACACACACACACACACACATCCTCCAGCTAAACCTCTTGTCCTTTCCCTTGTTAGAAACACAGACCCATTGTTGCTTCATCCTGCTGTGTTCAACCTTGAGCTACAATAATAAACCTGTTGAATGTTATTCCTAAAGGGTGGGATGTTTGGTTATGATAGATCTCACTCCAGACTCAAGTTATACTGTAATATGATTATATTTCAACATGCTATCAAATACCTAAAGAATGAGGGGAAATGTGTGTGTACTGCCCATGTGGGCCTCTGAGGCCAGCGTTGACAAGACTGGCATGGCCAAGCTTGCATTCCCTATGTGTGTGCATGCATGTGTGTGCGTGTGTGCGTGTGTTTGTATGTGTGCAAGCATGTGAATGTATATCTAAGTTATTGTTATCAATCTAAGCAATTGAAATAGAAAAATACTAATGATCTGTTCTCCTCCCCCTCATCTCTCTTTCTCTCTGTCTCATTCCTTCTCTCAGGCATAGTAAGTTGAAGTTGAAGCAGGATCATGACATTGTGGTTTATGAGGACCTGACAGGGGAGGTGCGCTTCTCTAAACACCTGCCCCAGCCCAACAACCTGAACACGTGAGTCACTACACCACCACCTGGGGCCATTTAAACTCGCCTATAAAGTACCTTCAATTTATTAAGACATAAGATAAGTAATTTGATCATTTGGGTGAATTATTCCTCATTGTGTGTGCTGTAGTCTGTTGTTGGGCCGTCTAGAGAGCTGGCTGCAGCTGATGCTGAGGTGGTCTCCCCAGGAGAGAGGCAAGGCAGACCCCCAGACTACTTCCTCAGACTGCTTCTCTCAGCTAGAGACTATACTGGAGCTGAAGGTACACTACACACACACTTTCTCTCTCTTTAATTCAATTACAAATCTCTCTCACAGGATCCCTGGTTGGCAAGACACTGGGTTGTAATGGAAGGATTGGATTTTGTTCATTTTCTCTCTAACTCTCTCTCTCGCTAGCTGGTTCACGTATTGAACATGGTGTCTGCTAAGATCTTCACCTACTCTGTCTCAGCCAATGAGAGCGTGGCTGATCTGCAGCAGCGAATCGGGTCTGACACCAACATCCCTCCAGCCAATCAAGAGCTACTGTTGGAGGCGGGACTAGCCCTGGAGCCACAGGGAGAGGCGGGGCAGTGTGCCATCGACTACACTGTAATCTATCTGATGTTGATACATAATCTATAATCCAATCAAAATGTCTTTCATATAGCATGTCGGACAGAGCAGTCAAGATGTAAAGGCTAATAAGAAGTCTTTACTATCTATCTCTCTCTCTCTCTCTCTCTCTCTCTCTCTCTCTCTCAGGAGATAGACGGGAGGAGGACAGACCTTCCTCTGGTGTTTCTGTTTGACCGTTCCTCCTGCACCTACGAGCCCCAGTTCACCCCCCGCACAATGCCAGAGAACATACGTTTTGTCCGTGAGTATACCCGCACACTAATGCTAAGAAAAGTGAAAAATATCAATGAAAAGTGGCCATCTCTCACAACTGTCTCTACTTTCTACATGTGAATATGTGAGGATTCTGTTATACACTGGAACTCTCTCTTTCTCTCTCTCTTTCTTTCTCTCTCTGTCTCTTTCTTTTTCTAACTCCCTCTCAGAGACGGATCCTAAGCACGTGTTGTCCTACAGTCCTCTGAGGAGGACCTGGGGCCAGGCCTGGGACACCATCCGCACCCTGAAGGAGGACTGGCAGAGGTTACAGCAGGGACAGAAAGCTGCTCTGTAAGATTCAAAACACACTTATTCTATCCGGGGAGTCAAATGTCAAATACTTAATGAGATGTTGATTTAGCTTACCCAGTACAATGAAAGTCATGGAATAGTCCCAAAACTCTCTCTCTCTCTCTTTATTTCTCTCTCTCTCTCTCTCTCTCTCTCTCTCTCTCTCTCTATCAGCATGAGTTTGCTGAGACACAACAGCTCCCTGTCTAAGCAGAAGAATGAGATGGTGTCTATGAACCAGAGGCTGACGGCCAAACTAGACTTCTTCTCTACCAGCCTGCACATAGACATGGACAAATACCAGGAGCAGAGAGCTACAGGGATAGGTATGCTACTGGATACATAGGTACTGTACTGTACAGGGGTCACAACTGGAATATATCAGGACTAGACAACAGTCATAGTATATGTTTATGACTGCCCCAGACTGCAGCTCAGCATGGATAGGTTGGATATATATTGACTATTCACTAAATGTACAAAATATTAGGAACACCTGTTCTTTCCACGACATAGAGTGAGCAGGTGAATCCAGGTGAAAGTTATGATATCTTACCTGTTAAATCCACTTAATTCAGTGTAGATGATGGGGAGGAGACAGGTTAACCTTTTACTGCTCTGGGATAAATCAGGGTCACACAGATTGATTCTTTGTCGTCTTAATAAAATCTACTATGAAACAACCGTATACACCTCACACACATGGTTATGGGCTTTAAAAAAGAAGACACCTGTACCATGTCAGATAGAGAGTTGAAATGTATTACATTTTGAGTTTGCATCCCAATATTACACTTTATATACACTACCGAGCAAAAGTTTGGGGTCACTTAGAAATGTCCTTGTTTTTGAAGAAAAACCATTGTCCATTAAAAAAACATCAAATTGATCAGATAGAGTGTAGACATTGTTAATGTTGTAAATGACTATTGTAGCTGGAAACGGCTGATTTTTAATGAAATATCTACATAGGTGTACAGAATACCATTATCAGCAACCATCACTCCTGTGTTCCAATGGCACGTTGTGTTAGCTAATCCAAGTTTATCATTTTAAAATGCTAATAGATCATTATAAAAAACTTTTGCAATTACTTTAGCACAGCTGAAAACTGTTGTCCTGATTAAAGAAGCAATACAACTGGCCTTCTTTAGACTAGTTGAGTATCTGGAGCATCAGCATTTGTGGGTTCAATTACAGGTTCAAAATGGCCAGAAACAAAGACCTTTCTTCTGAAACTCATCAGTCTATTCTTGTTCTGAGAAATGAAGGCTATTCCATATGAGTAATTGCCAAGAAACTGAAGATCTCGTACAACGCTGTGTACTACTCCCTTCACAAAACAGCGCAAACTGGCTCTAACCAGAATAGAAAGAGGAGTGGTGAAACTGAGCAAGAGGACAAGTGACCCCAAACTTTTGAATGGTAGTGTGCATCACAGAAGACTGAAGTATAACATAATGCTTTTGGTCATTGACTGCAGTAAATGTCTACAGGATTTTAAATTATTGAGACAATTAAGACATGGATTGTGTATGTGTGCCAAAATGGGCCAGCATCCCTATGGAATGCTTTCGACACCTTGTAGAGTCCATGCCCTGACGAATGGAGGCTGTTCTGAGGGCAAAAGGGGGTGCAACTCAATATTAGGAAGGTGTTCCTAATGTTTAATACACTCAGTGTATATTCCACACTATAGTACTAGACTAGTGTAATGTAAGGTGTTCTGTCTCTAGCCTCTGAAAAGCTGCTGGGTGTGTGGAGGGAGATGGAGCAGACTGCAGTCAGCTGTGGCCAGGTAAGTTTGATTGCCTGCCTTCCTACCTGTGTGTTTGTGTTTTGTTTGTGTGTGTGTGTGTGTGTGTAAATGTGTTTGTGTTGCAGGCAGAGAGGGTGACAGAGCTGGATGAGGAGATGATGCTCCTCCAGACAGACATCGTGGACCTCCAGAGACAACCGTGGAGGAGTGGAGAGGCCCTGGACACACTGTAAGAGACAGACAGAAACATCTCAACAGACCAGTCTTTAATCCAGAACAAGATCTAGAAATGCATCTATCCAGTTTCCCCCTGGCAGCTGATGCCTGGCCGTTAGTGAGATAAAACATGAACTGCTCCCTCTCTCCTCTCTCCTCTTTCGGCCACAGTGAGGGGAAGGCCATGGAGTTGTTCCGTAAGCTGAAAGAGAAACCCAGAGGTTGGTTTACCACTTCTCCATTCATCACCATTTACCATCACAGTAGAGACTTCTGCTGTCTACTTGTGATTCTGAGAACATGTCATTATAGACTGGAAAACTTCCTCGCTCCCCTCTCCCTCCCCTGTCTGTCTCTGTTTCTATCTCCGCCCTCTCTCTCTCCCCTCTCCCTCTCCCCTCTCCCTCCCCTGTCTGTCTCTGTTTCTATCTCCGCCCTCTCTCTCTCCCCTCTCTCTCTCCCCTCTCCCTCCCCTGTCTGTCTCTGTTTCTATCTCCGCCCTCTCTCTCTCCCCTCTCCCTCTCCCCTCTCCCTCCCCCGGCTGTCTCTGTTTCTATCTCCACCCTCTCTCTCTCTCTCCCCTCTCCCTCCCCCGTCTGTCTCTGTTTCTATCTCCGCCCTCTCTCTCTCCCCTCTCCCTCCCCTGTCTGTCTCTGTTTCTATCTCCGCCCTCTCTCTCTCCCCTCTCCCTCTCCCCTCTCCCTCCCCCGGCTGTCTCTGTTTCTATCTCCACCCTCTCTCTCTCTCCCCCCCCCCCCCCCCCCGTCTGTCTCTGTTTCTATCTCCGCCCTCTCTCTCTCCCCTCTCCCTCCCCCGTCTGTCTCTGTTTCTATCTCCGCCCTCTCTCTCTCCCCTCTCCCTCCCCCGTCTGTCTCTGTTTCTATCTCCGCCCTCTCTCTCTCCCCTCTCCCTCCCCTCCGTCTGTCTCTGTTTCTATCTCCGCCCTCTCTCTCTCCCCTCTCCCTCCCCCGTCTGTCTCTGTTTCTATCTCCGCCCTCTCTCTCTCCCCTCTCCCCCCATCTGTCTCTGTTTCTATCTCCGCCCTCTCTCTCTCTCCCCTCTCCCTCCCCCCGTCTGTCTCTGTTTCTATCCCCGCCCTCTCTCTCCCCTCTCCCTCCCCCGTCTGTCTCTGTTTCTATCTCCACCCTCTCTCTCTCTCCCCTCTCCCTCCCGTCTGTCTCTGTTTCTATCTCCACCCTCTCTCTCTCTCCCCTCTCCCTCCCCCGTCTGTCTCTGTTTCTATCTCCGCCCTCTCTCTCTCCCCTCTCCCCCCATCTGTCTCTGTTTCTATCTCCACCCTCTCTCTCTCCCCTCTCCCCCCCGTCTGTCTCTGTTTCTATCTCCGCCCTCTCTCTCTCCCCTCTCCCCCCCGTCTGTCTCTGTTTCTATCTCCGCCCTCTCTCTCTCTCCCCTCTCCCTCCCCCCGTCTGTCTCTGTTTCTATCCCCGCCCTCTCTCTCCCCTCTCCCCCCCGTCTGTCTCTGTTTCTATCTCCGCCCTCTCTCTCTCCCCTCTCCCCCCCGTCTGTCTCTGTTTCTATCTCCGCCCTCTCTCTCTCCCCTCTCCCTCCCCCGTCTGTCTCTGTTTCTATCTCCGCCCTCTCTCTCTCCCCTCTCCCCCCCGTCTGTCTCTGTTTCTATCTCCGCCCTCTCTCTCTCCCCTCTCCCTCCCGTCTGTCTCTGTTTCTATCTCCACCCTCTCTCTCTCTCCCCTCTCCCCCCCGTCTGTCTCTGTTTCTATCTCCGCCCTCTCTCTCTCCCCTCTCCCTCCCCCCGTCTGTCTCTGTTTCTATCCTCGCCCTCTCTCTCTTCCCTCCCTCCCCTCCCTCTCTCCAGACCAGAGGTGTGGGGGGGACAGTCAAGAGGTAGTACGTCTGGTGGTCCAGGCAGTCCAGTTCTACGAGAGGAAACTCAAAGACTTCTACACACACCTCAGGTGTCCATGCACACACACACACACACTAGTCTACACACACCTCAGGTGTCCATGCACACACACACACACACACACACACACACACACACACACACACACACACACACACACACTAGTCTACACACACCTCAGGTGTCCATGCACACACACACACACACACACACACGCACACACACACACACACACACACACACACACACACACACACACACACACACACACACACACACACACACACACACACACACACACGTCTACACACACCTCAGGTGTCCATGCACACACACACACTAGTCTACACACACCTCAGGTGTCCATGCACACACACACACACACACACACTAGTCTACACACACCTCAGGTGTCCATGCGCACACACACACACTAGTCTACACACACCTCAGGTGTCCATACACACACACTAGTCTACACACACCTCAGGTGTCCATGCACACACACACACACACTAGTCTACACACACCTCAGGTGTCCATACACACACACTAGTCTACACACACCTCAGGTGTCCATGCACACACACACACACACACACTAGTCTACACACACCTCAGGTGCCGTTCCATATACACACATTTGCGTTTTCACTCTCCCTGCAGTACGACGAGTGTGTGTGTTTGTGTTGCAGTAAGACGGTGGTGTGTCGTCAGCGTGTAATGGAGCTGCTACCCCGTGTAGAGGGCGTGGTACAGAGGATGGCTGAGAGTGAACAGGTCCTGATGAATCTACAGGAGAGACGGCAGAGGGAACTATGGAACCTGCTGAAAGTAGCCTGTGTAAGTGCACACACAAATGCATACAGAAACACGGGGACACACATACACACACACTCCTGATCAGTGTGTATCCTTGGTTGTTATTCAGAGTAAGGTGCGCAGCCCGGTGAGTGGGAGTCCTGTGGATGGGGGACGCTCTTCCTCCTCTGTTCCCCCTCTACTGACCCCCAGACCCAGCCTACAGCAGCTGTGAGTACACCTACTCACATACACACACCTCCTGCAGGCAGGCAGACAGACAGACAGACACGCAGGCAGACAGACACGCAGGCAGACACGCAGGCAGACAGACAGACAGATGGATGTGTTTATGATGGTGTGCTCTTCTCTGCTCTGTAGTGAGTTGGTGTTTTGTGTGTTAATAATGTGTGTATTTGAAGTGTGTCTGAGACTGCTTGCATGTGTGTGTGTTTCAGGGATGAGTCTCTGTTGGTGATCGAGGAGAGCAGGACGTTTGAGAGTCGACTACAGAGTCTGATACAGGAGACCATCCAGGAGTCTGAAAGCGATATGCAGGTACACACACACACACACACACACACACACACACACACACACACACACACACACACACACACACACACACACACACACACACACACACAGGGTTATAATAACATACAACCCTCTCTGGCTGTCTTTGTCTCCTAGTTGCTGAGAGAGTGGACGTGGCTGAGTGAAGGACAGGACCTTTCCTCTGATCTTTCCTGACTCTACTGGTTCCCTCGGAGGAGGCAGGGGTTTCCCCTAGTTACTGATACAGGGTCAGATATGTCACCCCCCCTAATTGTCATGTTAAGGATTGGAGTTAGACCTGAGGTTAAGGGACGATTCTGTCTCAAACTGATGTCAAACAGAAGAGCCGTGCCATTCCAGACCCCCTGCTGTGGTCCTCTGCTGCCGCTGTGTGGTGGAGAAGACTTACTGCAACAGATTGCATTGCACAAGTTAACATTGACTCTTGGGGGTGCCCCAAAAATAATGGATTGAGTCAACATTTATATTTTCCAGGCTCATTGGCGTGCCGACATTAACATGTGCAACACCGCTGTAATTTATACTCTGGTGTATTGGAGTTATCTTTAATCCTGCTCTAAAGGGTGTAGGTTTGAATGAGGAAAATGATGTTGACCACTGGCATAGCTGTTTTTAAACCAGTGGCCTGGTCCAATCAAAACCAGTAATCCCACTGGTTGTTCTCTTGACTAAAGTCCTGGTGGTACTGGTTCTAAAAAAGTCTGGTCTGGCCCCTGGTGATGATTCCTAATCTTTCAAATATGGTTTTTTATGCTTGCCACAAAATATTCTCTGACCAAAGTTTTAGCTGTAGCTTTTATATTCAATTACCATTCTCACGGTTCTCCCCAAATAATGTAAAAGAGGCGCTGCGCCCCATTGTGGACTTGCTGTGCCACTATGTAAAAACATATATATTTTTACTTTATTTGTTATCATATAGGGCAATTTTTGGGTCTAGATTGCAGGAAATGGCAGTTACAGGTGTTAAAAAACCCAAATCACTGCCCCCTCCGGGCCTCCCCGGCAGCACAACCTTATTAACCAATCCTGGGGAGAACTCTGGATACTATAACAGTTAGAACTGGGCTTTTGGGGATTTTTTGGTTTGAAACTGTACATTTTATGATGCCTTATGCTGGATCTCTATGTACATTACTAAGGCTGATGCAGAATATCCTCTTTTTGTGTATATACTTATTTTTAATTGTTAACATTTTTAAATAATTGATATTTCAACATTTATTGCAGTATATTAATTGGTTGTTTTATTTTTCTGTATTTTACTTGATTTAACTGCGGTCTATTATTATGTGTAAGTACGTGTATCTTGTTGAATTAAACGTCAACCACCACAGATCAATAAGAGTGCTCGACATATGATGGTATTACTACCATGACTTTAAACAAAGATACGTAATAATTGTGAATACAGGACACTCAAAGTGCTTGACAATCTTCTTTATTCCTTAAAGTCAGTTTGAGGTTTCAACTATCAACAGCCTTCCCTCTTCCAAGCACAGCACAGACACAACATTACATAATGTGGTAGATAGATGAAAAGACAACAAAGAAACATGACAAAGAGGTTTGGAAAATACCCACACATGCCTCTATGTCTTCTCAAAACTCTGAACCACAAGAAGAGAATTTGGAAAAAGGAAATCAACCAGTCGCCTATTTTTAATAGAGTTCTAAACTACCGGTACCCATTTTATTCCAGTATGCTCGTATCATTGTGTCCCTGTTTATGTGTCACTGAAAGTGATCATCCGCCCACAGAAAGGCCTGTAAAGGTCTACATATGTCTGGGACAGGGGAACATCATGAAATGTAAAAATAAGTTGTTCCTTCAAATAAACTCCCTGCTGGCTTTGATAGACTCAATAGAATGTACCACACATAGACAAAGTCTACTGTCAATCTCATTCAAGTCAAAAGTAAATTAAATACATGATCTCAGGCAAAGTGAAATTATACCACACAATAAAACCCTACTAAAAAGGTGCTTACGATCCCATCTCACAAAGAAAATGAGAAATGTCTGCTTTTAGGGAGGAAGTAGAACACAAGGTTGACTTGTGACCATATTCTCCATATATTACACCACTTTGGACCAGAGCCCTATATGAAGTAGTCATAAGTAGTATACTATCTGATGAAAGGGTTTGTGATGTTTCTTTACGTACTGGTATTGCTAAGGAGATGATACAGAGAGATGGTGAACCAAAAAAACAACAGGGTTCTCAACAGTACTGGAGGTCTCAGAGGGTTATGGCCAAAAGACTCAGGAGGTGTGTGTGTGGCATACAGAGGTGGAGATGTGTCAGGTGTCCTTCTCTTCTCTCATCCCCTTCTCCTCTTCCCTCCATCCTTATGCCTCCAGCTCAAAGCCCATGCCAACCTTGTGACCGCCTGCATTGAAGTTTTTCGCATCGATCAGAGCTGAGAGAGTCAGCTTCACTCCTAGAGAGAGAGACACCAGTCTTAACACAGAAAGTACTACTCCTTTCATATATACTGAACAAAAATATAAACGCAATATGCCATTTCAAAGATTTTACTAAGTTACAGTTCATACAAGGAAATCAGTCAATTGAAACAAATTCATTAGGCCCTAATCTATGGATTTCACATGACTGGGAATACAGATGTGCATCTGTGGATCACAGATATATTTAAAATAGATTAGGGGGGTGGATCAGAAAACCAATCAGTATCTGGCGTGACCATGATTTGCTACATGCAGTGTGACCCATCTCCTTCACATAGAGTTGGCCTGTGGAATGTTGTCCCACTCTTTTTCAATAGCTGTGAGAAGTTGCTGGATATTGGTGGGAACTGGAACTCGCTGTCGTACATTTCGATCCAGAGCATCCAAAGCCTGCTCAATGGGTGACATGTCTAGTGAGTATGAAGGCCATGGAAGAACTGGGACATTTTCAGCTTCCAGGAACTGTGTACAGATCCATGCGACATGGGGCCTTGCATTATCATGCTGAAACAGTGGCGATTTTAACATGTACATCTTGGGGCAAACTCAAAAAAAGAATCTTAGATGCAATACATGAATTGCACTATAACGTTGCCCACAGACTGTTAGGGCCTACATAACGCTTTCCCAACAGCAGAGCTTTCTTTTCAGCACCATGTGGTGAATCCTTACCACTGCTACACCTGCCTATCAGCGGAGCCTGGTCTGGCAGCGAAACAGTTCATTCAGCCTCATTTACTGCCTTTAAAAAAGAATAGCTGATATGGCTGACTTGCTTAAAAATATGGTTACTACTGACAATTGAGATGTACAAACTATGGCATAAGGGGACGACGAGCGGATAAGAGACAATCCGTCATTTCGATTAAGACGGACGTAGTCAATATAACTATTTGTTCAGGACTTTTGAAATGTACAGCGACAGAATTCGAACATGGGCCATTCTTACAGTATTATTCCTGTGCACAAAGTCAGAACCAAAGGATAAATAAAGGGGGCATATAAGCAGACAATGAAAGCTCTTACAATATTAGATGACTACATTTCTCTAAAACAGGCTATAGGCTACAAATTCTTATTTACAATGACAGCCTACCCTGGGAAAACCTTAACCCGGACGATGCTGGGCCAATTGTGCGCTGCCCTATGGGATTTCCAATCACGGCCGGTTGTGAAACAGCCTGGAATTGAACCAGGGTCTGTAATGATGCCTCCAGCACTGAGATGCAGTGCCTTAGACCGCTGCGCCACTCGGGAGCCCCGAAATGTATGCAGCAGCATACAATACATTTTTGGTCTCACCTTGTTGTGCTGTGCTCACTTGAACAGGAAGGTGGCGTGGCGATCCTTGTGGGCAGATTTTATCATAAAACTTTTTCATCAAAGTCTGGCATTCTCTGGATTAATAGTGCTTTCAAGACAACTGGGAACTGGGAAAAAAACAAGGTCGAATCATGACGTCAGTGATCATCAGGTCGGAGCTCTAGAAAGAGGCCCGAGTTCCCGACTTGGAATTCTGAGTTGGATGACCATACAAACACATTTTCCCAGTCAGAGCTAGTTTTTTTTCAAGTTCCCAGTTGTCTTGAACTCACTGAAGTCTGAGATTTCCCAGTTGTTTTGAAGGCAGCAGAAGTCATGCTGGATTGACAGCATGGCCAATTTATTCAACCTTTTCTGGCCCATGGCATGTGAATAGTTATCCTTTTAAGCTTGGAAAAGAAACCCTTAAACCCAGGACCACACACCCACTCCACTGAATAGCAGGCTAGAGTTGCTTTGAAATGCTTGCAGTTAGCCACTGATTCCTTCAAAACCACTCATTGGTGAATTTGTGATTTCCAACTTGTTGTGTAATGTTTATGTCCAATTGGCGATGAGCACCGATACATTTTATCTGTAATTTCTCTTCATATGACAAAGATTGAAAAGGATTTGCCAGTAGATTGTCAACGTGATTCATGGTGATGACTGCTTGTCTAGCTTGCTAGCTAAGATTTTGAAAGTATGATGTTGACATGATCAGTACAATCAAAGCTACGGTAGATATAACGTGATTTGACATCATTTTATCTGTGGCTAATGACCTTGAGCACTTCAAATCAAAGTTTATTTGTCACATGCGCCGAATACAACAGTGAAATGCTTACTTACAGGCTCTAACCAATAGTGCAAAAAAGGCATTAGGTGAATGTAACTCTATGGTAGCACCCAAGGGGCTTGAATTTCCGAGCTCTCCCCATAGATTTTGCGGTGATGTAGTGTCCCCATTAGTAACAGAACACTGAGCAAATCACGGCGCAACTAGAGAACATTACCAACCCCTACGCTCCGTATTTTCCGCTGGCAGCGCCAACACCACAGAAAGCACTGAGCTAGGCTGAAACACCAGCATTTTGGAGCTGCCTTACTCAAGAAAGCAAAAAAGGGACCATGTTTGTATGTGGCTTCATTAACTCAAAGATTTTAGTTTTTTTACATTGTTTGCAAACTGATATGTGACACGTATTAATACCAAAATAACATGCAAAACAGGCAACAAACAAACAAACTGGTGGGACTCTGCCCCACCTGCCCTGAATGACAGGTCGCCACTGTGCTGAAACATGAGATGGTGGTGGTGGGTGAATGGCACGACAATGGGCCTCAGCATCTCGTCACGGTATCTCTATGCATTCAATAAAATGCAATTGTGTTCATTGTCTGTAGCTTATGCCTGCCAATACCATAACCCCACTGCCACCATGCGGCACTCTGTTTACAACGTTGACATCAGCAAACCGCTCACCCACACGACGCCATCAAATGGTCTGCAGTTGTGAGGCCGGTTGGACGTACTACCAAATTCTCGAAAAGGACGTTGGAGGCGGCTTATGATAGAAAAATTAACATTACATTTTCTGGCAACAGCTCTGGTGGACATTACTGCAGTCAGCATGCCAACTGCACTCTCCCTCAAAACTTGAGACATCTGTGACATTGTGTCGTGTGAAAAAACTGCACATTTTCGAGTGGCCTTTTATGTTCCCCAGCACAAGGTGCACCTGTGTAATGATCGTGCTGTTTAATCATATTATTGATATGCCACACCTGTCAGGTGGATAGATTATTTTGGCTCACTAACATGGATGTAAACAAAGTTGTGCACAACTTTTCAGAGAAATAAGCTTTTTGTGCATATGGAACATTTCTGGGATATTTTATTTCAGCTCATGAAACATGGGACCAACACTTTACATGTTGCGTTTATATTTTTGTTCAGTCTATATAGTAGACATAACCTATTCCTTTCTTCTACCCAACTCCTCTGGTACTAATAGTCAAGGTTTGTAGATATAGACAGATGTAGCTCGGCATCTGGTAGATACAGGTAAAGGTTAAGGTGATTTGAGTTACCTGGCCGGAGGGCCTGTGTGTAGCCGACTCCAATTAGACTGGCGTTATTGACTTTGGCCTGCAGGGGGAGACAGACAGACACAGAGGTGAGAAAAGCACGCATTTGGCTGGTTGTGTGGTTCTAGTCCTGGCATTATGGACAGGTATGTGGTTCTGTGTGGTTGTGGTACTCACAGACAGGGAAGCGTCCTTGTCCAGCTGGTATTTGGCTCCGATGCCGAAGCGTGTGTTGTTGCTGCCGGCCGTCCAGGCCAGGTTGATGGCTGTTTCCAGGTGGCAGTTCACCTTCTGGTAGATGGAGCCGCCAAACTCTGTACCATCGTTCCTGAGAGGACAAAACATCATGGGCTTATTCAGTACGGTGCTACATAGCTTTTAAATCAACTTCTGGTGGATCATGACTGATCAGTTGGCAAATGTAACACAGAAGTAATAGAAATAATGAAACGCATGGAGAAAGCAACCTCTGCTGGTCAGTGGTTAGGTTAGAGTCAGGGTTGGGGATAGTGGTTAGGTTAGAGTCAGGGTTGGGGATAGTGGTTAGGTTAGAGTCAGGGTTGGGGATAGTGGTTAGGTTAGAGTCAGGGTTGGGGATAGTGGTTAGGTTAGAGTCAGGGTTGGGGATAGTGGTTAGGTTAGAGTCAGGGTTGGGGATAGTGGTTAGGTTAGAGTCAGGGTTGGGATAGTGGTTAGGTTAGAGTCAGGGTTGGGGATAGTGGTTAGGTTAGAGTCAGGGTTGGGGATAGTGGTTAGGTTAGAGTCAGGGTTGGGGATAGTGGGTTAGGTTGGAGTCAGGGTTGGGGATAGTGGTTAGGTTAGAGTCAGGGTTGGGGATAGTGGTTAGGTTAGAGTCAGGGTTGGGGATAGTGGTTAGGTTAGAGTCAGGGTTGGGGATAGTGGTTAGGTTAGAGTCAGGGTTGGGGATAGTGGTTAGGTTAGAGTCAGGGTTGGGGATAGTGGTTAGGTTGGAGTCAGGGTTGGGGATAGTGGTTAGGTTGGAGTCAGGGTTGGGGATAGTGGTTAGGTTGGAGTCAGGGTTGGGGATAGTGGTTAGGTTAGAGTCAGGGTTGGGGATAGTGGTTAGGTTAGAGTCAGGGTTGGGGATAGTGGTTAGGTTAGAGTCAGGGTTGGGGATAGTGGTTAGGTTAGAGTCAGGGTTGGGGATAGTGGTTAGGTTAGAGTCAGGGTTGGGGATAGTGGTTAGGTTAGAGTCAGGGTTGGGGATAGTGGTTAGGTTAGAGTCAGGGTTGGGGATAGTGGTTAGGTTACAGTCAGGGTTGGATAGTGGTTAGGTTAGAGTCAGGGTTGGGGATAGGGTTAGGTAGAGTCAGGGTTGGGGATAGTGGTTAGGTTAGAGTCAGGGTTGGGGATAGTGGTTAGGTAGAGTCAGGGTTGGGGATAGTGGTTAGGTTACAGTCAGGGTTGGGGATAGTGGTTAGGTTACAGTCAGGGTTGGGGATAGTGGTTAGGTTACAGTCAGGGTTGGGGATAGTGGTTAGGTTAGAGTCAGGGTTGGGGATAGTGGTTAGGTTAGAGTCAGGGTTGGGGATAGTGGTTAGGGTTAGAGTCAGGGTTGGGGATAGTGGTTAGGTTAGAGTCAGGGTTGGGGATAGTGGTTAGGTTAGAGTCAGGGTTGGGGATAGTGGTTAGGTTACAGTCAGGGTTGGGGATAGTGGTTAGGTTACAGTCAGGGTTGGGGATAGTGGTTAGGTTAGAGTCAGGGTTGGGGATAGTGGTTAGGTTAGAGTCAGGGTTGGGGATAGTGGGTTAGGTTAGAGTCAGGGTTGGGGATAGTGGTTAGGTTAGAGTCAGGGTTGGGGATAGTGGTTAGGTTAGAGTCAGGGTTGGGGATAGTGGTTAGGTTAGAGTCAGGGTTGGGGATAGTGGTTAGGTTAGAGTCAGGGTTGGGGATAGTGGTTAGGTAGAGTCAGGTTGGGGATAGTGGTTAGGTTAGAGTCAGGGTTGGGGAGAGTGGTTAGGTTAGAGTCAGGGTTGGGGATAGTGGTTAGGTTGAGTCAGGGTTGGGGATAGTGGTTAGGTTAGAGTCAGGGTTGGGGATAGTGGTTAGGTTAGAGTCAGGGTTGGGGATAGTGGTTAGGTTAGAGTCAGGGTTGGGATAGTGGTTAGGTTAGAGTCAGGGTTGGGGATAGTGGTTAGGTTAGAGTCAGGGTTGGGGATAGTGGTTAGGTTAGAGTCAGGGTTGGGGATAGTGGTTAGGTTAGAGTCAGGGTTGGGGATAGTGGTTAGGTTTAGAGTCAGGGTTGGGGATAGTGGTTAGGTTACAGTCGGGGTTGGGGATAGTGGTTAGGTTAAGTCAGGGTGGGGATAGTGGTTAGGTTAGAGTCAGGGTTGGGGGATAGTGGTTAGGGTTAGAGTCAGGGTTGGGGATAGTGGTTAGGTTAGAGTCAGGGTTGGGGATAGTGGTTAGGTTAGAGTCAGGGTTGGGGATAGTGGTTAGGTTAGAGTCAGTGTTGGGGATAGTGGTTAGGTTACAGTCGGGGTTGGGATAGTGGTTAGGGTTAGAGTCAGGGTTGGGGATAGTGGTTAGGTTAGAGTCAGGGTTGGGGATAGTGGTTAGGTTAGAGGTCAGGGTTGGGATAGTGGTTAGGATTAGAGTCTGGGTTGGGGATAGTGGTTAGGTTAGAGTCAGGGTTGGGGATAGTGGTTAGGTTAGAGTCAGGGTTGGGATAGTGGTTAGGTTTAGAGTCAGGGTTGGGGATAGTGGTTAGGTTAGAGTCAGGGTTGGGGATAGTGGTTAGGTTAGAGTCAGGGTTGGGGATAGTGGTTAGGTTAGAGTCAGGGGTTGGGGATAGTGGTTAGGTTAGAGTCAGGGTTGGGGATAGTGGTTAGGTTAGAGTCAGGGTTGGGGATAGTGGTTAGGTTAGAGTCAGGGTTGGGGGATAGTGGTTAGGTTAGGGTCAGGGTTGGGGATAGTGTTAGGTTAGGGTTAGGGTTAGGGGGATAGTGGTTAGGTTAGAGTCAGGGTTGGGATAGTGGTTAGGTTACAGTCAGGGTTGGGGATAGTGGTTAGGTTAGTCAGGGTTGGGGATAGTGGTTAGGTTAGAGTCAGGGGGGATAGTGGTTAGGTTAGAGTCAGTGTTGGGGATAGTGGTTAGGTTAGAGTCAGGGTTGGGGATAGTGGTTAGGTTACAGTCAGGGTTGGGGATAGTGGTTAGGTTAGAGTCAGTGTTGGGGATAGTGGTTAGGTTAGAGTCAGGGTTGGGGATAGTGGTTAGGTTAGAGTCAGGGTTGGGGATAGTGGTTAGGTTAGAGTCAGGGTTGGGGATAGTGGTTAGGTTAGAGTCAGGGTTGGGGATAGTGGTTAGGTTACAGTCAGGGTTGAGGATAGTGGTTAGGTTAGAGTCAGTGTTGGGGATAGTGGTTAGGTTAGAGTCAGTGTTGGGGATAGTGGTTAGGTTAGAGTCAGTGTTGGGGATAGTGGTTAGGGGTATTAGTTAGGGTCAGGGTTGGGGGTAGTGGTTAGGTTAGAGTCAGTGTTGGGGATAGTGGTTAGGGGTAGTAGTTAGGGTCAGGGTTGGGGATAGTGGTTAGGTTATAGTCAGGGTTGGGGATAGTGGTTAGGGGTAGTAGTTAGGGTCAGGGTTGGGGATAGTGGTTAGGTTAGAGTCAGTGTTGGGGATAGTGGTTAGGGGTAGTAGTTAGGGTCAGGGTTGGGGATAGTGGTTAGGGGTAGTAGTTAGGGTCAGGGTTGGGGATAGTGGTTAGGGGTAGTAGTTAGGGTCAGGGTTGGGAATAGTGGTTAGGTTAGAGTCAGGGTTGGGGATAGTGGTTAGGGGTAGTTAGGGTCAGGGTTGGGGGTAGTGGTTAGGTTAGAGTCAGTGTTGGGGATAGTGGTTAGGTTAGAGTCAGGGTTGGGGATAGTGGTTAGGTTAGAGTCAGGGTTGGGGATAGTGGTTAGGGGTAGTAGTTAGGGTCAGGGTTGGGGGTAGTGGTTAGGGGTAGTAGTTAGGGTCAGGGTTGGGGATAGTGGTTAGGTTAGAGTCAGGGTTGGGGATAGTGGTTAGGGGTAGTAGTTAGGGTCAGGGTTGGGGATAGTGGTTAGGGGTAGTAGTTAGGGTCAGGGTTGGGGATAGTGGTTAGGTTAGAGTCAGTGTTGGGGATAGTGGTTAGGTTAGAGTTAGTGTTGGGGATATTGGTTAGGTTAGAGTCAGTGTTGGGGATAGTGGTTAGGTTAGAGTCAGGGTTAGGGGATAGTGGTTAGGTTAGAGTCAGTGTTGGGGATAGTGGTTAGGTTAGAGTCAGTGTTGGGGATAGTGGTTAGGGGTAGTAGTTAGGGTCAGGGTTGGGGATAGTGGTTAGGTTAGAGTCAGTGTTGGGGATAGTGGTTAGGTTAGAGTCAGGGTTGGGGATAGTGGTTAGGTTAGAGTCAGGGTTGGGGATAGTGGTTAGGTTAGAGTCAGGGTTGGGGATAGTGGTTAGGGGTAGTAGTTAGGGTCAGGGTTGGGGGTAGTGGTTAGGTTAGAGTCAGGGTTGGGGATAGTGGTTAGGTTAGAGTCAGGGTTGGGGATAGTGGTTAGGTTATAGTCAGGCTTGGGGATAGTGGTTAGGGGTAGTAGTTAGGGTCAGGTTTGGGGGTAGTGGTTAGGGGTAGTAGTTAGGGTCAGGGTTGGGGATAGTGGTTAGGGGTAGTAGTTAGGGTCAGGGTTGGGGATAGTGGTTAGGGGTAGTAGTTAGGGTCAGGTTTGGGGATAGTGGTTAGGTTAGAGTCAGTGTTGGGGATAGTGGTTAGGGGTAGTAGTTAGGGTCAGGGTTGGGGGTAGTGGTTAGGGGTAGTAGTTAGGGTCAGGGTTGGGGGTAGTGGTTAGGTTAGGGTCAGGGTTGGGGATAGTGGTTAGGGGTAGTAGTTAGGGTCAGGGTTGGGGATAGTGGTTAGGGGTAGTAGTTAGGGTCAGGGTTGGGGGTAGTGGTTAGGTTAGGGTCAGGGTTGGGGATAGTGGTTAGGGGTAGTAGTTAGGGTCAGGGTTGGGGATAGTGGTTAGGGGTAGTAGTTAGGGTCAGGGTTGGGGATAGTGGTTAGGTTATAGTCAGGGTTGGGGGTAGTGGTTAGGGGTAGTAGTTAGGGTCAGGTTTGGGGATAGTGGTTAGGGGTAGTAGTTAGGGTCAAGGTTGGGGATAGTGGGTTAGGGGTAGTAGTTAGGGTCAGGTTTGGGGATAGTGGTTAGGTTATAGTCAGGGTTGGGGGTAGTGGTTAGGGGTAGTAGTTAGGGTCAGGGGTAGTGGTTAGGGGTAGAAATGAAGGTTAGGGTTAGGAGTTGTGGTACTCACACGTTGGTGTGGAGCTGGAAGTCCCCAGCCTTGTATCCCAAGGCAAAGTTGTTCTGGGCCAGTTTAGACTTGGCTGTGTCGAAGGCCATCTGGTACCCGGCCAGCCAGCCCTCGTAGCCCAGCACAGCAGCAGCGTGGACCGTGGGGCTGGCCATGTCAAAGTCCAGGTCACAGCCCAAGTTGATGAAGTCGCGCTTGTAGCCAGTCTTCAGCTTGGCACTCTTCTTACTGCAGACAGAGAGGAAGGGGCCAGATTAAAGTAGAGAGGGTGTCAGGCTTCATGTGACATTATGGGCCGTATTACATCTATACTGGTGCTGTGATTATTTCTAAATCCTTCATGTTCATGTGCACTACTAAAGATTAGGCGGGGAGGTAAAGATTGATCAGTGAGTGATCAGCTTACCCAGTGTTGGGCACAAACGACGTGTCCAGGGCCAGCTTCAAGCCCTTAGCCAGCTACAGACATACAGGATAGAGGAGGTATATCACATATCATTGAACAGAAGACACAAAACAATATGAACAATATGGTTAATAATAGTACTGACTTTCAAACGTTGCGTATATATACCCATTTTCATTGAATTAGTCAATATCAAGTGCTGTCAGGGGATGGTTAAGTGTAATGTGACCTGGTTTTAGGCTGAACTGGTTTCAAACTCACCTGGTCCTCCATGGAGA
>NC_042965.1:25152576-25304608 GCF_901001165.1 Salmo trutta
GAGAGGAGAGAGGAGGAGAGGAGAGAGAGAGAGAGAGAGAGAGAGAGAGAGAGGTTGTACTTACAACTCCACTCTGGGCCTTTGTCTTTAGGTCCAGTTTCACGATTCCAAAGCCTAGAGAGAAAAAGAGGGGGAAGAGAAAAAATATGTCTCTATTCATGGTCCTGTATGGCTCAGTTGGTAGAGCAAGGCACTTACAACACCAGGATTAAAGTCACTTTGGATAAAAAAGCATCTGCTAAATGGCATATATCATATACTGTATATATTCAAAAAAGAGGAGCAAACCACATTTGGACCTTCGTTATTGGATACATAATTTACATGACTGTTTTCAATGAGGGTCATCCAAGCTTTCAAGCTTCATAGTTGTGAAACAAGAACATTTGCAGAAAAGTTGATCTAATAGTAGGAAAGAAAGATGACGAGGCACTGTTTGACTCATTATGACTGAGGATAAAACTCGTCTAAACACACACAGAGTCCCAGCCCCCATCCCCTGACGGTTGTAAATCAAAGGCTAGAGGTCACACAGTCCTGGATGACCAGCTGAGGTTTATGGTTTCAGAGGGAGAGAGAAAGAGAGAGAGCGAGAGAGAGAGAGACAGATGTTGAAGTTATCCTAAGAGCGTACAGACATGAAATATGCAGGTGTCTCCTCCCTTTCTCCTTGTGTGTGGTGGTGGAGAGGGTGATTTGATGACTCACCATAGCCCTTGCCGAAGATGTCTTTGGCTGCTTTTCCCAGGTCCGAGTATGCAGGAGGAACCGCCATGGCGACTGTGGAGAGCGATGGACACATTAGGGTGCATCTCTGATACTACAACATCACTTCTTTAACTCACAGGAGGCAAAAGGCTGGTCAAACGGAGCGCCCACTACAGCACACATCACACTTCTACGCAGAAAAGGTCCAACACAGCACCTATCTATAACTTCACACAGAACACAGCTGTGTTCTAGTAAAGTGGCTTTGAACTCAAACAAACACACACAGCATCTAGGCCTACACACAGTGTCCACACAGCATCTAGGCCTACACACAGTGTCCACACAGCATCTAGGCCTACACACAGTGTCCACACAGCATCTAGGCCTACACACAGTATCCACACAGCATCTAGGCCTACACACAGTGTCCACACAGCATCTAGGCCTACACACAGTGTCCACACAGCATCTAGGCCTACACACAGTATCCACACAGCATCTAGGCCTACACACAGTGTCCACACAGCATCTAGGCCTACACACAGTGTCCACACAGCATCTAGGCCTACACACAGTGTCCACACAGCATCTAGGCCTACACACAGTGTCCACACAGCATCTAGGCCTACACACAGTATCCACACAGCATCTAGGCCTACACACAGTGTCCACACAGCATCTAGGGCTACACACAGTGTCCACACAGCATCTAGGCCTACACACAGTGTCCACACAGCATCTAGGCCTACACACAGTGTCCACACAGCATCTAGGCCTACACACAGTATCCACACAGCATCTAGGCCTACACACAGTGTCCACACAGCATCTAGGCCTACACACAGTGTCCACACAGCATGTAGGCCTACACACAGTGTCCACACAGCATCTAGGCCTACACACAGTGTCCACACAGCATCTATCTATGCATTCACCGTCATACACACCACACGCTGCTCTAGAAAGTTTTTCAACAGAAGCAAACACACACACCAACATACACCACACAGGGTCTACTAACTAGTGGATCTACAGGCCCACTAATGCCTTCCTCTTGGTAAGGTGCTCACACAATCCTTGACGGTGTCCTAAATAATATTCACATTAGTATACTAGGCTATTCAGTATGAATGGCAAATTCATTGCATAATACTAAAGTAGTTTCCAAAGTTGTGTTGGAGCCTTGTCACTGAGCTAAATTTGGGAATCTTATTCTCTTTTATAAAGGTGTGCTTTGTAAAATCAATGTACTGTCAAGTACTGACGGCCGGGCCAGCTACAGTAGCCCTGATCTGGTCTACTGGGCCTGTGATATATTGCTTTTCACTCCCCCTACATCCCCACTCTAGCCCAGCCAATTGGTTTAACTCCATTTATTCATGGCATCAGTCTATTAGCAAACCGCTAGCTAGCACGGTTTAACTTAATGGGATTGACTCTTCACGAGGGAGGGACTGCTTTTCTTTTGACCCCTGCTATACCAGGTAAACATCTCTCTAAATAGGAAACCACATGGCACAGCCTGATTTGGGCCACCTTAAGATTAAAGGAATAGTTTGCCCCAAAGTCTGTTTGATTTTGGGGTGAACTGTGCCTTTAAAAGCTTGCCACTTCATTGCCTAAATCAGCGCTGTTAGTAGTTAGCTGCCTGCGTTGAAGCTGTTAGCGTAAGAAGATGTGGAAGAAGATGTATGCCATATAGCAATCACAGTATACGTCACAGCACTCGCGCTAGTATGCCACTATGCGCTATTGAATGACAGTAAGCGTAAGTCAGAGTTTGGCTGGTCAACAACTCTCACCACTGCACACAACTGCACTATGCTAGCTTTTATAATGTCACCAGGGTCCCCTGTGTCTCTGCTTTGATATAAGACCGGTCTGTGAGAGAGAGAGAGTGTGTGTGTGTGTGTGTGTGTGTGTGTGTGTGTGTGTGTGTGTGTGTGTGTGTGAGGTGACTTTGCTGTGGCAGTGTGTCTCTTTCTGCTCTTGATGGTGACTAGGCACTGTCCCAAAACTCCTAATACCTTCCTACCCTTGTCTCCTTTCATGGTTTCTTTTCCTCAATGACCACTTGAATATATACCCTTTCAGATTACTGGCTTGTAACGTATCATGTTACCTATCAAGTCCTCACACATCCATAGTTGTGAAGGAATAGAGACCAGGACTGTTGGGAGTGGGAAAAGCCCAGTGTTTCTTAAAGTGATACTTCGGGATATTGACAATGGGGCCCTTTAACTACTTCCAGAGTGAGATGAAATTGTGGATACCATTTTTATGTCTCTGTGTCCATTATGAAGAAAGTTAGAGGTAGTTTCGTTAAGCCTGCTAACAGATACCCAAACTGCCCTACCAAGCAAAAAGGCAGTAACTGCTGATAGTGTGGAACTGAGAAAAACTTTTTTTTTTACCTTGGTTTAACAGTAACTTTAGGCAGTTACTACTAACATGACCCCCATTTCCTCCAAAACACAATACAATAGAGGCAGGATACTTGTCCACATGATTAAGTGTGTATTTAATGTAGCAAAAATTACATTAACACATTTTCGAACAAATGAGCAGTTACTGTATTTTTGCTTGGTAGGGCAGCATAGACTTCTAGTCATTGTGCTAAAGCTAGTTATCAATTGTGGTACCAATAGTTAGCAACTTCCTTCAAACCGCACACAGAGACATAAATATGGCATCCAAAAGTGAATCTGACTCAAAATCCCGAAGTATCCCTTTAAGTACTCTCTGACATTTGTGTTTGTAATACGTGCTAAACATCCGTAACATCTGAATGATAGATTGATCAATCTATTGAGACAGTCCAGGGGACCCTGATGACATCTTTGTCTCCCCACCTCCTGCTCTCCCCACCTCCCTCACTCACCCTTATGGCAACATGGTGCACAGGGAGCTCCTTTGTTCTGAATGGCCTGTGCTGCTGGACTCGCCACCTCCTTCCTCACCAGTCTCGCCTTCTCTCCTCCTTTGTCTGACATGACTCTTCAGATGTGGGGAAGAGCACAAGGAAGGACAGAAGACTTAGGCATGCAATCTCTCACTGTTTTCACAACAATGCTAGTGGTGGGTGTACTGTGAGGTTGGTCTGCTTTGGCTTAACTGGACTGGACATCTTTGTGTTTTTCATATCGAGTTGTAGGTGCTGCCATTTGTTGGTAGTGGATTTGGAAAGGATAGCTGAAGCGGTCTCTTAGTTGCATGCCTTATACTGGCATGGTTATCATCAGTCAATGCACCACTGTGAGTGACTCTAAAGCCTCTGATGCAATGAAACTATCACTTTCCTCTGAGCTCTTCACATTTGACAGAACACATTATATATATTATGTAGACACATTATGTATATACATCAATGACGTCGCTCTTGCTGCTGGTGATTCTCTGGTCCACCTACACAGACGACACCATTCTGTATACTTCTGGCCCTTATTTGGACACTGTGTTAACTAACCTCTAGACGAGCTTCAATGCCATACAACTCTCCTTCCATGGCCTCCATCTGCTCTTAAATGCAAGTAAAACTAAATGCATGCTCTTCAACCGATCGCTGCCTGCACCTGCCCGCCCGTCCGGCATCACTACTCTGGACGGTTCTGACTTAGAATATGTGGACAACTACCAATACCTAGGTGTCTGGTTAGACTGTAAACTCTCCTTCCAGACTCACATTAAACATCTCCAATCCAAAATTAAATCTAGAATCGGTTTCCTATTTCACAACAAAGCCTCCTTCACTCATGCTGCCAAACATACCCTCGTAAAACTGACTATCCTACCGATCCTTGACTTCGGCGATGTCATTTACAAAATAGCCTCCAACACTCTACTCAGCAAATTGGATGCAGTCTATCACAGTGCCATCCGTTTTATCACCAAAGCCCCATATACTACCCACCACTGCGACCTGTATGCTCTCGTTGGCTGGCCCTCGCTTCCTATTCGTCGCCAAACCCACTGGCTCCAGGTCATCTATAAGTCTTTGCTAGGTAAAGCCCCACCTTATCTCAGCTCACTGGTCACCATAGCAACACCCACCCGTAGCACGCGCTCCAGCAGGTATATTTCACTGGTCATCCCCAAAACCAATTCCTCCTTTGGCTGCCTTTCCTTCCAGTTCTCTGCTGCCAATGACTGGAATGAATTGCAAAAATCACTGAAGCTGGAGACCCATATCTCCCTCACTAACTTTAAGCACCAGCTGTCAGAGCAGCTCACAGATTACTGCACCTGTACATAGCCCATCTGTAAATATCCCATCCAACTACCCCAATCCCCATACTGTTATTTATTTTTATTTGTTTACTCCTTTGCACCCCAGTATCTCTACTTGCACATTCAGCTTCTGCACATCTATCACTCCAGTCTCTATCACTCCAGTGTTTATTTGCTAAATTGTAATTATTCCGCCACTACGGCCTATTTATTGCCTTACCTCCCTTATCTTACCTCATTTGCACACACTGTATATAGACTTTTTTTTCTATTGTGTTACTGACTGTATGTTTTGTTTATTCCATGAGTAACTCTGTGTTGTTGTTTATGTCCCACTGCTTTGCTTTATCTTGGCCAGGTCACAGGTCGTAAATGAGAACTTGTTCTCAACTAGCCTACCTGGTTAAATAAAGGTGAAATAAATAAAAATATTTTTTAAATGATCAGTTCCCCATGTGCACGTCTCCAGGGCAAGGCCTAACCATTAGGCAAATACTTAGGGTGTCCAATCAAAAACTCATCTTTTGACCAATGGGTAAAATAATATGTTAATTGTGTCGATAATCCTCTAAGAAAACCAGTGGTCCAAACCTCATGTCTCTATCATAATCCGTAACAAATGTGTTGGTGTTTTTACCCTTGTAGTGTGGTAAAGATTAGGGAGATTAAATCAATGGAGGCCAGAGAAAAAAGTGGCCAAAAATCAGGAAAATAGCATTTAGGCTGGATGCTGTGCAAGAATTAAGGCACCTGACAGGCTTACCATTGAACTCCTCATCTTTCTTCTCAAATTTCTTCATATTTTAGTATACACTGTTCATATTAATAGGAAGTTCCTGATCATTTTGGAGGACTTCTCACAAAAACAAATATCTCTGTGAAAACGGAGCACTGAGCAGAATCAACTTGGAAGACAAGGTCCACAAAATATAAAATCCTCGAAAGTTTCAGCGAGAAAGCTGCACCGCTTTGTCAACAGAGCTCAGTGCTTTTTATTGAATGTATTAGGTTACGAAATACAACTTTTTGGATATAATGTTAAATGTTCCCTATGTTAATAGTTCACCTAATTTCAGTTTGTGACAAAACAAATAAGTATTGTGTAGAGAATCATTGTACCATCTAAACCGCTGTCAAATATCTTTTGCATAACAAAAAATATTGTATTTTCAGCTGTTTGAAGCTGGTGTACAAAACCAAAAGTAAAAGAAGCAAAAACAAAACTTAAGCAAAGGAAGCATAGAAATAGCACACCTAGAACATATATACCGCTTCTTAAACTTGCTTTCAATGAAAATGACAGATCTATAACTAACATTTCTGTGTGTATTTGGCTGTGTCGCACAAAAAGTGACATATTGCAGCTTTAAATGATATGTTAGAGAAAGACCCCATTGAATGATTCAGAAAATGAAAAATCATATTTGTCTTGGTAAAATGTATTTTATAACATAAGGAAGTGAAATGACATCACCAAAGCACGTTTTCACCCACTCTGGGCAGAGTGGGTGGACACCTTATAATACTGAACCAGAGGGTGTGTCCTCAGCACTGATAAAGCAGTGCTCTATGGCCCGTAGAGAACTGCTGATATGTTTATCACCCAAAGGGCCCAGGGCTGTATAGATGACAAACACACACCACCTATGACAACATCTGATGATCTGGTAACATACACACACCTTACTGTGGTACCGAGAACATCTGGTGATTTGGGGACACAGCGGTGAGGTGGATGATATGTTTCCGTGGTGATGGTTACCCTGGTGTCACTGGGAATTTAGACTCACTCACTCACTCACTACCACGTACGCGTACGCATGCGCACACACACACACACACACACACACACACACACACACACACACACACACACACACACACACACACACACACACACCACACACACACACACACACACACACACACACACACACACACACACACACCTCACTCCATAATGTGAGTGATTAGATGAGAGCAATCCTGTCCTCTGTCTGTCTCAGTGCTGTTGTCTATGCTCAGGGACTTTATGACAGGGGGCATTCTGCAGACCCAGCACGGTTTGGGATCTGTCTTTGTCATTTACACCCCCCCTTCTCACTTCCATTCCTCCTTACTCAGTCCCTTATTCCCAGCTTCCTCACCCTCTCCTTCCCCCTTCCCCTTCTCCCCTGACCCGTTCTATAAATAACCCAGGTGGACTTGACACCATGCCTCATATGACCATGCCATTTTGAAATGGGTGCTTTACCCCTCTACCTCCTGCTACCCTATCCTCACACACACCTCGTCACTCCTACTCAACCCACACCACCATAGACACACACTCTTTCCTATCACCACCCTTGACCCCTACTTTCCTCTCTCTTGACTTCCTCACTTCCCCCAACTCTCTCTCTCTCTCACTCACTCGCCTCCTCTGACCCCTTCACTAGCCTGTCCCCCAAACAAATGTCAAACGCACGTTCACTGATCTCCAGGGGTCACAAGGACATTCAGAAATCAGCTATGCACAGAACAGGAAAACATGTGCACACTCAGAGAACAACATGGCTGACCCAAATGACTAGATGAACATAACACATCCAGTGGGATCCTGGGAAATGTAGATACCAGACAGCCAGTATTCACCATTGTATTCCTGGGTCTTTATGCTATTCAAACAAAAGAAGCACCACTGTTGGGGATATCAGTCAGCTGCAAAAGTTATTATCATGCCAGCCCAGAGACATTGTTTTGGTGATGAAGACAGACTAGTGTGACGACCCTCCCACCCTGTCTGCCATATTCTTTCTCTTTGCTCTTGTTTTCCTTATTAGGATGTCGGTGGGCGGAGCTGGGAGGGTCGTCAGCGAAATGGGACACACCTGGGCTCGGGTGTGTCCCGGGATAAATACACCTCTTCCCCATTCATTGAGGAGACTCTCTCCATGCAGACACACTGTTGGATTTTGGATGTGGCATGTTTGTTTGTTTGTTTGTTTGTTTGTTTGTTTGTTTGTGCACCTTTCAACACCCCTCATTATCACATCTATGCACGCAACCAATCACTTACACTACTGACTACACACACACAGCATTGTTTATTGTATATAGGTTACTTCAGTTAATAAATATATTTTTGTTATTCCTTATCGCCATGTTGTCTCCCTCTGTTACGGGCTACGAGCCGGTTCGTGACACTAGGGACAGGCGAGGGTGATGCTTTACTTAAGGTCTGCTTATAAATGGCTTAAAGCTGCAGTATGTACTTTTTTGGACGACCTGACCAAATTCACATAGATTTCTCATTGAAAGCAAGTATATGAAGCGGTAGATCTGTTCTATGTGAAATACTTCTATGCTTAAGTTTCATTTTTGCATCTTTTACTTTCCTTTTTGTACACCGGCTGAAAATCCTTTTTGGTTATTGAACATTTATTTCACAGCGGTGTAGATGGTACAATGATTCTCTACACTTGCTTGTTTTGTCACATAAAATTAAATTAGGCGAAGTATTCACATTTTTTCATCCTAGAAATGGAGGAGTGATTTCTGCATATTGCACCTTTAAAAACCATTTTTATATTGCTTTGCTACTCATTAGTTATGTGGAATGTGTGCGTGTGAGATAAGGTCGAAAGCAGTCAAATTAGGCTACACCTAGTGAATTTATAGCCTGAATATACAGTGGTGCATGGGTTAGCTATGGCTACCACATGGCCTACTCAACAGGTAGCCTAGCAGAAAGGCTAAAGGTCACTGGTTAGAATCCCCAAGTCGACTAGGTGAAAAATCTGATGTGCCCTTGAGCAAGACACTTAACGCTAATTGCTCCTGTAAGATGCTCTGGATAAGAGCATCTACTAATTGACCAAAATGTAAATTCCTGGCAGGCATTTCAGGACAGCCATTTTCCTATAGGGGTTGATATTCAGCCTGTGTACATGGAGCTAAATATTAATCTGCTCAACACTATAGGTAGCCAAGGAACCTAGAATGTGATTAACAGCGTTCTTTTACCATTGAACGTACTATCACTGGCTATAGGCCTACTCTCTTCAGGCTTATTAAAAGGACTAGGCCTACTGCTTCAGACACTACCAGAAAAAGAAGCAAGGCTTGGATCATTATTTGCTGTCCATAGGTGCAATTGGATTTCAGAACTTCGGAGAGCGACAAGAGGCTGTCAGAGGTTTATAAATAGGAAAACACCTATTGTGCAATCGTACAACCACACTTACTGTGATTACCTTTTTTTTCACAATGACTTGAAATTCCAAATCGTATTCACTTTCATTTCTGTTGTGGGCCGACCTTCTGGCCAAGGATTATTGAATTGCTGCGTGTTACATCAGAACCAGCGTGCGTAAAGCGCATTGTGCCAACACGAGGATAAACCTAACCCTCTTTGTATCTGGGGCACAAACCATGCTGTTAATGGGAATTCAGATTTATAAAACATTTTATAAAAACACTGACACTAGATTATATAGGGCGTAATTTATGGGCTCATATATATTGCCCTTTGGAATAGAAAGATGGCTAGCCTAGGTCTCCATTGTTCATAGTTCAATGCATTGCTCATGTTTGCAAAAAACTATAGTGCTAGAACCAGATACTCTGGGGAAAAATTACAATTCACAAAATCTACAATTTAATTGATTTACAATTTAATATTCTGCTGAAATTCTGAGACTGTAATTGGCACTAAACGTGAAATACCGTGCGCAATGCTCACTAGTTAGCGTCAAATGTATTATAGGCAATATAATCCGTTTATTCATAGCCTATAATTAACCTACATAGCCTAGTGATATCTACTTTGTCCGAATGTTGTAATGCCTGAATATCTAAAAGTACTGAGACTTATGCAGTTGTCAGACAGTCAGGCCTGGCCTGTCCTGTCCTGAAACCCTACTATCCTGTAGCCTACTACACTGTACTCTCGCTTCCACACTTTCAGCCATCTAAACAACAATCAAATAAGTTAAATATTATTTCAGTATCCCTCCACTAGCCGAGATTAAAATATCGTTGGTGTTATGAATTCCCTACCTAGTTTGCAGGGCGATGCACGGAGTTTCAGAACGGTCTGGGTCTCACGCAATAGGGCAGAGTGAAGGAGAAAGAGAAAGCAGAGGAGCGGACTGAGCAGGCGCAATCAGACGACAAAGAGGGCGGGGTCGTTGTATAATTGTCATTGTGCAAAGAGAGGTAGCCTACAAAACAAGCCGACTGTTTTCCAAAGCTTGTTTATTTTTTGCAGGCAGGGGCGTCATGCACCCCCCCCAAAAAAAATCTGAGGGGGCACAAATTACGTGAGGATGGCTGGGGAGGTGACCGCCCACAGTCAGGAAGTTGGAGAATTTAGCATTTTTCAAACACCTAAAACTGCTTTTTCCTGCTATCTAGAGCCATAATTAATTCGATGTAAAAATAGTAGTTTTCTGCATATCTAATCATACCTCTTGAGCTGTCTGTATCCTCCTGTTTTTTTTAAAGAAACTAAATATGCGTCTCTGCATCTTTGCTAAAATCTGGGTAAAAGATTGAAAGGAATGTGTCTACCAACTTAGCAGGCATACCAGCTAAGATAACTTGACTCATAGTCTGAAATGGCTTCTTGGTAGCTAGGTATAATAATAAGAAGAAGAAGAAGAAAAATAATAATAATAATATATTTATTTTAGAGCTAACACTTTCATTCCAAGTAGAATTTCAAAGTCGCTTTAAAAACAAAATAAACCAAAACCAATTTAAAGCTACAATATGTAACTTTTTGGGTGATCTGACCAAATTGACATTAAAATGTAAGTAATAGATCTTTCATTGACATTTAAAGCAAGTCTAAGAAGCGGTAGATCTATTCTATGTGCACTTTTTCTATACTTCCCGTTCTTAAGTTTAGTTTTTGCTTTTACTTTTGGTTTTATACACCAGCTTCAAACAGCTGAAAATAGAACATTTTTGGTTATGGAAAAGATATTCCACAGCGGTGTAGATGTTACAATGATTCTCTACACAATGACTGCTTGTTTGGTCACATAAATTAGACTAACTATTCGAATTTTAGAACCCAAGAAATGGCAGAGCGATTTCTGCATAGTGCATCTTTATCAAAACAAAGATAGGGATCTTGCAGTATTTGGGCGATGGTCTTCCACATCTTCAGATGATAGGCAGTTCAGTAAGGTAGTATCTTGTGAACAGGGAGCATAGATGGTACAGCCAGGCAGGGAGGTAAAGACATCTGACTGACAGGCCACAGCGCTCCTCAACAGGCACCTGGTCGTCTTCGATAGTCACAGCTCCTCCTCCATAGGTAGGCTGGATCATTCACTACTGAAATGTAGTACCCACTTGGGTGATGTTTTGGCAACTGTAAAAGCACCAGTAAGACCACCACAACTCAGCAGTGGTCCAGAAAAGCCCCCTTGCAGGCTATTCTACATTGTAGAATAATAGTGAAGACATCAGAACTATGAAATAACACATATGGAATCATGTAGTAACCAAAAAAGTGTTAAACAAATCTAAATATATTTTATGTCTTAGATTCTTCAAAGTAGCCACTCTTTGCCTTGATGAAAGCTTTGCACACTCTTGGCATTCTCTCAACCAGCTTCACCTGGAATGCTTTTCCAACAGTCTTGAAGGAGTTCCCACATATTCTGAGCACTTGCTGGCTGCTTTCCTTCATTCTGCGGTCCAGCTCATCCCAAACCATCTCAATTGAGTTGAGATGGTTTGTGGAGGCCAGGTCATCTGGTTTGTGGAGGCCCCGAGCTAACAAGGTCAACAACAACAAAAAAATCTGTTGTTCTGCCCCTGAACAAGGCAGTTAACCCACTGTTCCCTATTAGGCTGTCATTATAATTAAGAATTTGTTCTTAACTGACTTGCCTGGTCAAATAAAAATAAATAAACTAAGCGCAAACCAGATGGGATGGTGTATCACTGCAGAATGCTGTGGTAGCAATGCTGGTTAAGTGTGCCTTGAATTCTAAATAAATCACCAGCAAAGCACCATCACATTGGGAACAAGTCTCTTCTTCTTATTGGTGTCCTTTAGTAGTGGTTCCTTTGCAGCAATTCAACCATGAAGGCCTGATTCACACAGTCTCCTCTGAACAATTGATGTTAACATTTTTCTGTTTCTATTTTACTAGGCAAGTCAGTTAAGAACAAATTCTTATTTTCAATGACAGCCTAGGAACAGTGGGTTAACTGCCTTGTTCAGGGGCAGACCACAGATTTGTACCTTGTCAGCTCAGGGATTTGATCTTGCAACCTTTCAGTTACTAGTTCAACACTCTAACCACTGGGCTACGCTGCCACCCTGTTACTTGAACTCTGTGAAGCATTTATTTGGGCTGCAATCTGAGATGCAGTTAACTCTAATGAATTTATCCTCTGCAGCAAGGGTAACTCTGGGTCTTCTTTTCCTGTGGCGGTCCTCATGAGAGCCAGTTTCATCATACCGCTTGATGGTTTTTGTAACTGCACTTCAAGAAACTTTCAAAGTTCTTGTAATTTTCAGGATTGACTCATGTTCATGTCTTAATTTAATGATGGACTGTCATTTCTATTTGCTTATTAGAGCTGTTCTTTCCATAATATGGACTTGGTCATTTACCAAATAGGACTATCTTCTGTATTCCACCCCTACCTTGTCACAACGCGACTGATTTGGCTCAAACGCATTAAGAAGGAAAGAAATTCCACAAAAACATTTTAACAAGGCACACCTGTTAATTGAAATGCATTCCAGGTGACTACCTCATGAAGCTGGTTGTGGGAATGCCAAGCGTGTGCAAAGCTCTCATCAAGGCAAAGGGTGGCTACATGAAGAATCTCAAATATAAAATATATTTTAATTTGTTTAACACTTTTTTGGTTACTAGATGATTTGGGCTCCCGAGTGGCGCAGTGGTCTAAGACACTGCATCTCAGTGCAAGAGGTATCATTGCAGTACCTGGTTTGAATCCAGGCTGCATCACATCTAGCTGTGATTGGGAGTCCCATAGGGCAGCGCACAATTGGCCCAGGTTTGGCTGGGGTAGGCCGTCATTGTAAATAAGAATTTGTTCTTAACTGACTTGCCTAGTTAAATAAAAACATCCATATGTGTTATTTCATAGTTGTGATGTCTTCACTATTATTCTACAATGTAGAAAAAAGTAAAACTAAAGAAAAACCCTGGAATGAGTAGGTGTGTCCAAACTTTTGACTGGTACTGTATATTACATCATATGATTTTCTTTTCATCAACAAGTAATATTATATAGAGAGAAAACCCTGCAGAGTACACGATTTCTGATGTGGGAACTGGCAACTAGACCAAAATCAAAGAAATAAAATATATAAATACATTTGCAATGCTTGTTATTTTGACCATTGCAACTGTCAACACAGGAAAAAATACCACAAGGTAGCACACACAGACATTTATGTAAATGATTAATGAGATACACAGAATGAAACAGCATGGTAATGGAGATGTTTTTGGGGGGTATTAACAATGCATTCAACTACAAAGACTAACCTAGAAACAGCAGTCAGAATGTATTAAATCATATCAGGAAAGGGTAACATAAAATATTTAGTCAACATGTAATTAATTATTAGCTTATGATAAAACAGTTTCAATCAAACAATTACTTTATTCACTGTTTTTGGTCTATCTTGTGAGGGATAGTGTTCTGGTGGTTTCCTTTTGATAAACACCTGTCAAACAGCAACAATTAGTTTAATAATTCAATGGATGTTTTGTGCACAAAGGTGATGACTAAATTATTAGGCATTTTCCAATCCGACCTCTCTATGTGGCCTTATGGAAATTGTCTTTCTTGGCCGGGTGTTAGTTAAAATGCAGTACCGAATAAAAACAGTAGGAGCAGTCAAAACCGTGCTTCAAGACCGGAACCCTGGCCCCTTGACTGTTACAAGTACCATCAATGGCAGTGGGTGCAGTGTGTAGTAAGTGCAGCATAGTTACTGCAGTCTGCAGATATACACTGAACAAAAATATAAACTCAACATGTGAAGTGTTGGTCCCATTTCATGAGCTGAAATAAAAGATCCCTGAAATTTCCACAAAAAGCTTATCTTAAATGTTGTGCAAAAATTGGTTACATCCCTGTTAGTGAGCATTTTTCCTTTGCCAAGATAATCCATCCACCTGACAGGTGTGGCATATCAAGAAGCTGATTAAACAGCATGATCATTACACAGGTGCACCTTGTGCTTAGGACAACAAAAGGCCACTCTAAAATGTGCAGTTTTGTCACACAACATAATGCCACAGATGTCTCAAGTTTTGAGAGAGCGTGCAATTAGAATGCTGACCGCAGGGATGTCCACCAGAGCTGTTGCCAGATGATTGAATGTTAATTTCCCATAAGCCACCTCCAATGTAGTTTTAGAGAATTTGGCAGTACGTCCAACCGGCCTCACAACCGCAAACCAAATGTATGGCGTCCCATAGGCAAGCGGTTTGCTGATGTCAACGTTATGAACAGAGTGCCCCATGGTGGCGGCGGGGTTATGGTATGGGCAGGCATAAGCTTCGGACAACGAACACAATAGCATTTTATCGATGGCAATTTCAATGCACAGAGATACTGTGACGAGATCCTGAGGCCCATTGTGTGCCATTCATCCGCCTCCATCACCTCGTGTTTTAGCATGATAATGCACAGCCCCATTTCGCAAGGATCTGTACACAATTCCTGGAAGCTGAAAATGTCCCAGTTCTGCCTGCATACTCATCAGACTTGTCACCCATTGAGCATGTTTGGGATGCTCTGGATTGACGTGTACAACAGCGTGTTCCAGTTCCCGCCAATATCCAGCAACTTCGCACAGCCATTGAAGAGGAGTGGGACAACATTCCACAGGCCACAATCAACAGCCTGATCAACTCTATGCGAAGGAGATGTCGCGCTGCATGAGGCAAATGTTGGTCACACCAGATACTGACCGGCTTTCTGATGCATACCTGTATTCCCAGTCATGTGAAATCCATAGATTAGGGGATAATAAATGTTTTCAATTGACTGATTTCCTTATATGAACTGTAACTGTTATTCAGTTGTGAAGTTAGTGACTTTGTCAGTAGATTAAGTGCGTTTTCATACCCCTCTAGCAACTTTTATTAGTAAATGAGTATAGACAAATGTTGCTACTTTTTAAGGCTGCCCCAGTGACTTTTGGTTGATTTAGTGACTTCCCTGTTTGTGTGTGTGCCTGCTCGGCTGAGCTCCACTGTGCTGCTAGCGGCTTTACCTCTGCCGGCTGCTGCGTGTGCACCCCTCACTTGCGCCCCTTCCCCCTCCTCCCACCGCTCCCTCCCCTACATCTAGGTCCTCTCCAGGCTGCTGCACCACAGCTCTCCAAGGCATAAATAATAACAATTAAAAAAATATTTTAAAAAGTTATCTTACTGTTTTTGTGTGTGCTGTCTAATTATTTAATTGGTTCCTTTTTGTTCTTCTTTAAACATTCTATTTATTTTTTCTTTAGAGAATTTATCATTGCTTGAGAGACTGAGGAACAGCATAAGCATAAAAATAAAGATTTTAATGCACGTGTGCAAATTAACGTAATGACATCACTACTACGTCATGACTTCATCTTGCGACAAATTAAGCAACCAACAGATACTTTTCTTAAAAAATAGTTGGCAACATTGTTATTATTGGGCTAGCTAACCATAAAGATAAACCACTAGAGTTACTATGGTGGCTAGCTAGCAAAACGATTAGCTAACTGTCGCTAAAACGCCAAAATAGCAATTATATATGAAGCTATATTTGGACATAAAATTCATAACAAAACAGGTTAACAATAAGCCTCTTAACTATAGACATGTTAGACAGGCTAAAACGAAAGGTATATTGTTACAACAGCTAGTTAGCTAGCAGTCTGAATGTACTTTAGCTAGCTAACCACATGCTAGCAGCTGATGAATTCTTGAGTAAACAACACATTTTGCAATGATCACAAGTTCATCAGTGTTTCGATCACATATCTTCACATGTTTATGTCTTCGTTATCATGTCATGTGTGGGGGATACTTGCTGATACAGACATGAAATGAATTGACAGGATCAGATTAGTGTATTTTACTGCATTGGCTTCATGAGTGTTTACCCAGGAGGCTTCACCAAAGATATTTATAACTAACCCCCTAACCCAAGATAGTTCATCTGTGTCGTTTACAGTGGGAGCAAATGAAGCATAGTGGGCAGAATAAGCAGAAGGAGGTGGGCAAAGCCAAGCACGAGCTAGTGAGATCCTATTGGCGCATAGCATGTATTTGCATATTTCCGTTAGGGAACACCTCATCTGTGAAGTTTACATGCCCTTACAAAAATGTACCATGGTAGTACAATTTAAAAAAAATACCATGTTTATTGGGTCACTACCATGGCAGGAAAAAAACATGGTATTTGCACCAGTTCCATGGTATTTTCCTGCCATGGTAGTGACCAAAAAACGACCATGGTACACAAACGGACCAATGGTAGTACAATGAAAAAAATACCATGATTTTGTACTAGCAGCATGTAGTGAAACATGAAAGAATGGTAGTTGTTGCAATGTATTACAATGGTCTGTGTCCCACCATTTTTCTGGTAAAGTGACCAAAAACATGTACTCACTTAATGCAACATTGACTACTCGCACTGCAATGGTAACGCGTAGGCCTAATACCCTCTTAAACCCCTTTAGCTCAGTGAAAAACCACAACACACATGGTCTAGTAGTGTAGTGTACCCTCTTAAACCATGGGACCTGGATATGGTATGTTGAGAAGAATGAAGGGAGTCTGAAACCTTGAAGATTTAAAATAGTCTATCTGGTGGGTCTCTCTCATTCAACTGACTTGGCTACTCATACAATTCTAAATAGCCAACACACACAAAAAAACTATTTGTAAAAAGGTATTAATTATCATCTTATCTCACAGATACATTTTCATCATGTAATTCTCAACATATCCCTAAAAACATTAAGTTACAATGTTTCCCTTTATTTACGCTGTGTGAACGTGTGTGATGACTATGACAATTTCCCTCATTAAAATGCAAATCAATTTATAAAATTTTTGACATGCGTTTTTCTGGATTTTTTGTTGTTGTTATTCTGTCTCTCACTGTTCAAATAAACCTACCATTAAAATTATAGACTGATCATTTCTTTGTCAGTGGGCAAACGTACAAAATCAGCAGGGGATCAAATACTTTTTTCCCCCACTGTATGGCCGTTCATTAAATAAAATTTCAGGCAACACTGTAGGCTACACCTCAGTAAGCATGGACCGACACTGACGCTTTTTGGACTTCTTTCTTTGGTGCAGTCCTGACCGGCCCTGATTTCAACGTCCACGGACATTGGTTTTTGGTCTGGTGTGGACCAAATCTCAACCAATCATAGATTTCTATGTTTGGTTCAGATTTGGTGAGGTCCAGACCGGCCTTGACTTCAACGTCCACGGACATAGATTTTTGGTGAGGTATATTTTTGTAAGGGTGTGCACTGTGTTCCTAATAGATTCTAGTTTTGGGAACAGAAAATGTATTGAGATCAGATAAGAAATTTAGAAGAATGTCGGCCCAGTTTCCCCTAGTTCCATCCTCTCCCACTACCCGCGACTGGACTTCCTCTCCCGACTTTATTTGGTGGTGAGAAAACCTTCTTCTTCTTTGGTATTATGGCAGTCTGCAAACAAATATTATAGGTGCATGCCGCCACCTACTGTGTTGGCTGTGTATCAGCATACTATTCTGTAGTATGAATTCATCGCACTTGGTGAAAAAATTGCCCTTCAAATGTCCACATTAAAACCACTATAACACTACTTTGGACCTATCTGATCCTTCTCCAGGTCAGTAGCCTGGGAGGACGAGACATGTTCAAAACATCTTGTAACTCTTCTGCAGTCAAATCTTGTACACCCAAGTATTTTGCTTCCACCACAACATCTATCCTCTGTGATTTACGTTCCATTCCTGCCTGTTGCGTCAAAAGACAGGTATTGATATTCAAGGCGTTCAGATTTTCAACTGATTTCAAAGATAAAACACCAGCAGGGGGCGAAAGAGTGTATGCATTGTGGAACCCATCATTAGCTTGTGTTTCCCTGGGGAACATATATACTGGTGCACCTTTGTGATAGCAGGTGGTGAAATGTTTGGTGGAAAAGCATTTCACTGGAAGTCCTTCACGGAAGAGGAGACTCATCCATACACATTCAGCTCATTTAGGATTCTGGAGACTCAACCGGTAGGCACATGGACATTGTTGTGTAAAATTGTTGCAATTTAGGTGTTTATTTGTGTTGAGAATTGAGACCAATTGTCTAATTTAGTATATAGTATAATTTAGATAATATGACTACATTGAGATTATGTATTTAATTTGAAATGACCTTACTTGAAGTAATGTATATTTATTTTTGTGTTTTGCCTTTAAAGGTTATCAACCTAATTAACTAATTATCAAGCTAACTAAAGAACTAATTAACTAACTAACTGACTAAAGAAATAAAAGAAGTTAGAAGAAAATTGAGTTGTCCCTTGCGTCCTTCAGTCCTTAAAGGCCTTTTTCAAGTTTGGGCAAAGAGCTGCAGTGTGAACCATACACAACTTGACAGTTGATAACCGCGTGGCAGTGAAGACAAAAGGATTAACGGCCTGAAGTCAGGAAAGCTGTCGTCGCAGAGAGGAATATTGACTGACATCTCAACATGGCGGAGGAAGCTCTTGGAATAACAGTGAAGGAGCTGAAGCAAAAAAGAACTTTAGCTAAAAGCACTTTTACCAAGCAGGCAAACTTCCTCAGCAGAGTCGCAAAGCACATGACTAAAAGAGAACTACAAGAGGAGTTCAAGAAGCTCAAGTCGGAGGCGAGGACGGTCAGTGAAACAAATGATGAGTACAGGGCTGGCCTTCTGGCAGACATTGAAGCTGGAACCGATGAGGGTGAAGAAGCTGAACTGAGCAAGGAGAAGCAGAATGAAGTTGAGAAGACGTTCCAAGAATGCGAAGCACGATTGGATGAGGTCAGGGAGATGGTCCAGTCCAATCTATGGCCTAGATATGGCGAAAATGAGGTGAAGTCTGCAATCCATGAAGCCGAGACAGCCTGTGATGGAGTTGCTCAGATACCTGTTACCGCTATAAACAGAGATGGCTTTGAGCTACGGTGGGATAGGGTGAAAACACAAGTCCAAAATGCAATCGCAAGCCTAGCAGAGTGGGAGATGTGGATTCCGGTGGCAGAAAAGGAAAGGCTCGGAGGGAGAGTGAAGGATCTGAAGGCATTCGGCAACAACCTTGAAGCAAGGAGGGCAAGATTTCTCACAGCACAAAGAATTGCAGAAGAGGAGAGAGTCGGAGGGAGAGTGCCGCAGGTGCCCATGGCAGCTCCACAACCAACACTGAGGATAAAGCCAATCTGTCTACCCAAGTTCAGTGGGTATAAAAGGAACTTCCATCGATGGAGAAGAGACTGGGAGAGTCTGCAAAAGCAGGGGGAACCAACAGGCTCAGTCGAGGTAAAGAGGATCCAACTCATTGACAGTATAGATGAGAGGATATGCAGAGGCCTCCGTTTGTCTTCCTACAACACTGCTGAGGACATGTTCAGGGTGCTGGAGAACAGATATGGAAACAAGTCTACAATTGCCTTGGAGATAATGGAGGATCTGGAGAAAATTCCTGCTTTAAGGGCAAATCAGCCTAGGAAAGTTATCGACATGATCCAAACTATAGAGAAGGCCCTGGATGACCTCACGGAGCTTGGAAACACAGGAGCCATCAACAACCCTCTAGTGATCAGATCCATAGAAAGCAAGTTACCTGACGACATCAAGAGGGAGTGGCTTGTCTTCATGGTTAATCATCCGAGGAATAATGTCACACCAGATAATCACTTTGAGAACCTTCTTAAATTCCTGAAAACACAAGAGGAAATTCTTGAAAAACTGGAGCAGCTGGGAGTGAGTGAAAGGCCAGAAAAGAGAAATGCTTGCATGGAGAGGAAATATGCGTCCACGCGGTCCACAACGAAAGGAGGCTGTATTGTGTGTGGTGATGAAAAGCACAGAGAAAAAATATTCTTTTGCAAGCGTTTCAAGGAACTGAAGCCAGTGGAAAAGTTGGCTGCTGTAGAAAAGCTGGGGGCCTGCAAGAGGTGCTTGGTCTGTCATGGAGAAGATGATGAATGCAAAGAGACATACCTGTGCAGGAACAGAAACTGTAAAAAAGACCACCATTTCTTTCTATGCCTGAAGGGAGACTTCAGGAGGAGTGACTCAGAAAGAAGACAATTCAATGTGAGAACGCGGACTGAGGAGCAGGAAGAATTTGTATCTAAACTCTCCCCAGAGATGGTAGACAAATTCAAGAGAGCGTTCACCAACATCACCGCAAAGACAAACTGTGGTGAAAAGATCCAGCTTGGAGAGATTGTGTCAAGTGCAGTAGAAGAATTGCCAGTTATTCTAATGCTGCTCGAGGTAACTGCCAATGCAGGACAAAAAATTGGAACCCTGATCGACTTGGCATCGGACACAAATTATATCACCCACAGAGCTGCCAGGAGATTAAATCTTCGAAGTGAAAACATCACTTTAGTCGTCCATGGAGTTGGGGGGATGGCCATGAAGGTTAAAACCAGAAGATATCTCCTCAGAGTGAGGGTCAAAATGCCTAGAGGCACAGAAAGAGCCCATGAGCTTGTCTGCTATGGTTTGAATGAAATTGCCAACATCCACAGAGTCATCAAACCTGAGCAACTCAAGAAGTTCTTCCCAGAAGTCAGTCTAGGAGCTCTGAGGAGACCGGAGAGCATTGAGCTACTGATAAGCCACCGCGAAGGAAGACTTGCTCCGCAAAGAGTGAAGGTGATTGGAGACCTTGTCTTATGGGAGAGCCCGCTAGGAAAGATTGTTGGTGGAGCACATCCAGATCTGTTTGAAGAAGTCGATATGGCCGCGCACAGGTCTGGAACGCACTTTGCTCGATCCATGAGAGCAACCGCTGTCAAGTATCAGGAGATAACTAAAACACAAGAGTTCACAGCTGAAACCAAAAGCACAGTTGCTCGCAGAGAGTTCTTGGATTGGTGGAAATGGGATAGCATTGGAGCAGCTTGCGAACCGAAGTGTGGAGGATGCCGGTGCGGCAATTGTCAACCAGGAGGCAAGGAAATGACTCTGAGTGAGGAAAGGGAGCTGGAGATCATAAGGAAAGGCCTCACCTACATCAAAGCAGATGCTCACAGCGATAAACCGCACTGGGACACAAAATACCCCTGGATTCAAGATCCAAGTTCCCTTCCTTACAACAGGAGTGGGGTTGAAGCCACCTTCTTAAGAACAGAAAAACAACTCAAGAAAGAGCCAGAGTGGAAAATAGCATACACAGCTTAAGTGCATGAAATGGTGGAGAGAAGAGCAGCAAAGAAACTCACCAAAGAGATGATCGCCAGCTGGAAAGGACCAGTATGGTATGTCAGCCACTTGGTGGCGCCAAACCCACACTCTGTCACAACACCTGTGCGACTGGTATGGAACAGCAGCCAGAAGTTTAAAGGGGTCAGCATGAATGACCTGCTGCTGAAAGGGCCTGATGTCCTCAATCCCATCCGAGCAGTACTACTCAGGTTCAGAAGAGGTGTCCATGCTGCTCTTGGCGACATCAGGAAGATGTACAATTCGGTGTGGTTAGAAAACCTGGAGATGCATCTCCACAGATTTCTCTGGAGAAACACTGAGGAGGAAGAGATTGAAGAGTATGCCATCACCAGAGTCAACATTGGCGATCGACCAGCAGGGTGCATTGCACAACTGGCCATGAGAGAGACAGCAAAACTGCCCATGTTCGCTCACCTGGAGGAGGAACGTAGGATCCTTGAAGAGGATGCCTATGTCGATGACATCCTGACTTCCCATAATGACTTACAAAAGCTGGACAAGGACACCAAAGGAGTTGAAGAGATCCTGAGGACAGGCGGATTCTTCCTCCAACCCTGGGTCCGGTCAGGCCAAAGTGGGAGGCAGGAGATCGTACCAGGAGAACAAGGAGCGGTGTCAGGGACAGTACTTATTCTCCCAAACCAGATGAGGAAAGGAGACAATAAAGCCCTTGGAGTTGGATACCTTGTTGAAGAGGACAAACTGTACCTTATGACTTCAATCAATTTCTCAAAGAGGAAAAAGAAGATGAGAGTTGGACAAAATCTCCTTGAAGAAGAGGTGAGAGGGAAAACTCCAAACCCACTGACGAGAAGAGAACTGCTAAGCCAAGTAGCTAGCCTGTATGACCCAATAGGCCTCGTCACACCTGCCAAACAAAAGGGCGCCATTCTTGTCAGAAAGGCGTTTCAAGAAGCTGGAGGCAAAACTCTGACCCGAAACACGTGGGACAAACCTCTGTCTGAACAATTGAGAGAAGAAGCCATCAAACTGTTTGAGGAGTACACACGTCTTAGCCAAATCACCTTCCACAGAAGCCTCACACCAGTCAACTGGATTGGTAAACCTTGGGGAATAACATTCTCTGACGGAAGTGAGAAGAGCTATGGAGCCGTAGTGTACTTCAGATGGGAAACCGAGCAAGGCATCCAAGTCAGGTTGGTTGAGTCCAAAGCAAAACTCACACCTTTGGACCAAAAGGGGGAGGCAGTGAAAGCTGAAATCTGCGGTGCTGTCTGCGCAGCACGACTTCGAAAGTACGTTGAAAAACACAGTCGTATAGAAATTGAACGATGGCTCCATCTGCTGGACAGTCAAACTGTGGTGGGAGCTATCCAGAGAGACAGTTATGGGTATCAATCTTTCTTCGCGAACAGAGTTGGAGAGATCCAGAAATCCACATCTGTCGAAGACTGGTGGTGGATCCCGGGAGGCCTGAACAGTGCTGACATCATAACAAGGGGGGCAGCCCCGGAAGACCTCCAAGAAGATTCCATGTGGCAAAATGGACCAGCATTCCTGCGGCAACCCATGGAAGAGTGGCCACAGAAGTCAGCCAAAGAAATTGTAGCTTATGCCAAGGAAGGTATAAACAAACTTCAAAGGAAATATTTCTCTGCAGCACTGACCAGAGCGCAGGCCAAGAGAAACAAGAATGATGTACTTCCTGAAGTGGGAGTTCAGAAGGAAAGTCAGAGTGATGCACAGCAAAGCAGGCAAAATAACCCAGATGAACCTAAGACTAAGATCCGAAGACCACCAGCTGGCTCTGCGGTAACAAGACTGATTGACATCAGGAAATTCAGCAGCCTGACCAGGCTGATCCGAGTCACTGCCTGGGTTTGGAGAGCTGCAACGAAATGGAAAGAAGTGTTGACCAGGAATTCAGCCTCAGATAAACCAAAGTGGGAGGAAATTCTTTCAACAAACTGGAAGTCCAGAGGCAAACAAGCTGTACTCACTGTTGGGGAGTGTGAAGATGCACTAAGAGACCTGTTCCTTGCAGCTCAAGAAGGTATAACCTTTCAAGGCACCACTCTCAACAGACTCGCTGTTTACAGAGATGAAGAGACTGGGCTCTTGGTTTGTGGAGGGAGGTTCAAGATCTTTGATGAGGACGAGACTGCTGTACCAATTCTACCATATGAGGCATGGATATCCACTCTCCTAGCCCAAGAGGCTCATGATGCAAACCATGAAGAAATAGCAGGTACACTCCTCCGGATGAGGAAGAAAGCCTGGGTGATAAAAGGCCGATAGCTGGCTAAAAAGAGAGTTGACAACTGTGTGGTGTGCAGAAAGGCTAGGGCCAGAAAGTGCCAACAGATCATGAGTGACCTTCCACCCGAGCGTATAACACCAGCCAGACCATTTGAGTATACAACAGTGGACTTATTTGGACCATATGAAGTCAAGGACGAGGTGAGAAAGAAAGTCAAGCTCAAGGTGTGGGGAATTGTCTTCTGCTGTATGGCATCCAGAGCTATACACACAGATGTTGTCAGTAACCAGTCAACTGAAGGCTTCTTACTGGCCTACCAAAGATTCACGGCACTGAGAGGGCATCCAAAGAAACTCTGGTCAGATCCTGGAAAGAACTTTGTGGGTGCCAGACCTGCCCTCAAAGAGCTCTACCACTTCCTGGATCAACAAATTACATCTGAGCTTGAAAATGAAGCTTCAAAGCATGGAACAGAGTGGAGCTGGAAGATCCACCCAGCAGACTCCCCTCACAGGAATGGTGCTGCAGAAGCAGCTGTTCGCACTGTGAAGCGGGCCTTGCACAATATGAGAGGCGAAGGACTCTTCACATGGAGTGAGTTTCAAACATTTATGTTCATGGCTGCTAACCTTGCCAATGAAAGGCCCATAGATGCCAGGACTCAGAGCCGGGAGGACTGCATAGAATACATCAGCCCTAATTCTCTTCTGCTTGGAAGGACTGGACCTAGCGGAGACTTAGGAAGCTTTGAGTTTGAAGACTACTCCTACAAACGGTTAAGAGTCATTCAAGCAGAAGTTAACTGGTTCTGGAGGAAGTGGAGTCAGTTGGCTGGACCTAACCTGTTTGTGAGGAGTAAGTGGCACACAAAGCAGCGAAACGTGGCCGTTGGAGACGTCGTCTGGCTTGCAGACCAGAACGCTTTGAGGAGTCAGTATAAGCTTGGTAGGGTTGTCAATGTCAACGCTGACAAGGAGGGCATTGTGAGAGATGCAAATATACGAACCTTCCCAAGTTATCCCATCTCAACTTTGAAGCATGTTTGTGGAGACAAAGCAAAGAAACGTTCAACCAAAATCCCTGCTACAATTCTTCACAGGGACGTCAGGCGATTGGTTGTGTTATTACCTGTAGAAGAGCAGAAGTAAAGCCATCGAAGATGGAGCCGATGTGACCTCCTTGGGTTCAAGAACCAGGAGATCAAGTGGGAGGTGTTGCGTCAAAAGACAGGTATTGATATTCAAGGCGTTCAGATTTTCAACTGATTTCAAAGATAAAACACCAGCAGGGGGCGAAAGAGTGTATGCATTGTGGAACCCATCATTAGCTTGTGTTTCCCTGGGGAACATATATACTGGTGCACCTTTGTGATAGCAGGTGGTGAAATGTTTGGTGGAAAAGCATTTCACTGGAAGTCCTTCACGGAAGAGGAGACTCATCCATACACATTCAGCTCATTTAGGATTCTGGAGACTCAACCGGTAGGCACATGGACATTGTTGTGTAAAATTGTTGCAACTTAGGTGTTTATTTGTGTTGAGAATTGAGACCAATTGTCTAATTTAGTATATAGTATAATTTAGATAATATGACTACATTGAGATTATGTATTTAATTTGAAATGACCTTACTTGAAGTAATGTATATTTATTTTTGTGTTTTGCCTTTAAAGGTTATCAACCTAATTAACTAATTATCAAGCTAACTAAAGAACTAATTAACTAACTAACTGACTAAAGAAATAAAAGAAGTTAGAAGAAAATTGTGTTGTCCCTTGCGTCCTTCAGTCCTTAAAGGCCTTTTTCAAGTTTGGGCAAAGAGCTGCAGTGTGAACCATACACAACTTGACACTGCCGAACAACTGACAACCATGGCCATGAACACCAAAAAAACAATCTTACTGAAGCACATGTTATTCCTATCACTCTATAGGCCTTGGCCTACACCCAGTGATTTTCTTAGGATCCCTCACCTTGAACCCATTTTCCTCTAGTACTCTTTTCCCTGCCTCAACATATGGCATCTTCTGCACTATGACCTGGCAACCTCAACCTGCCTTTCTCTCACCAGACACCTCTGATCTCCAACACCATGAGTACCCCTACAGTTTACACACACAACTTTTTCCACCAATACTACACACTTCTTTGTCTCATGTCCTGCACACTCTCACATATAGGAATATCCCTCCTACACACTGCTGCCACCTGACCATAAGTTTGACACCTAAAACACTGTAATGGATTCGGGACAAAAGCTCTCATGGGATAACTGACACATCCTAACTTTATCTGGTAAAGACTCTGCATCAAAACTCAGTGGTACAGACAGTTTCAACCACGCTCTCCACCAGGTCTGCGTCGCACCAAACAGCGGGCGTCACAGACACCAGGAATCTTCAACTTTCAATGACGCCCAGCTCCAGAGCTGAAAGCAAGTCACAGTTCCTGTTCTCAGTTGCGTGGTGTGGAACCAACGCTCCCTCTGGACAGCAGAAACTAAAAAAAATCAGGCGGGTAGGAAGTCTGGGGAGCAGGAGAGAGACAGGAGGAGCGGGTAGCTGCATAGTGGCTATTCAGCATCCTGATGATCTGGGGGTATAAACTATTGGCCAGTCTGACAGTTTTTGCCTTGATACTTCTATCCTGCCCGTGTCTGAGTGATAAAAGAGGTCCGTGATGATCTTCTTGGCCTTCATGCGACACCTGGTGTTGTAGTTGTCCTGAAGGGCAGGCAGTGAGCACCCAATGGTGCGTTTGTCTGAGCGTACCACCCTCTGTAGAGCCTTGCTGTCATCGGCGGTGGAGTTGCTGTACCAGGCCGTGATGCAGCCCGACAGTATGCTCTCAATGGTGCTCCTGTAGAACGGGGTTTCCCAAACTCGGTCCTGGGTGCACATTTTGGGTTTTGCCCTAGCACTAATCAAAGCTTGATGATGATTTGGTTACAGCTGTAGAACACTGTAAGAGCCCTCGGGGACAGGACACATTTTTTGGGCCTCCTTAGGTTGAAGAGTCGCTGCCGTGCCTTCTTCACCACGGCGTCCATGTGGTTTGACCTTTTCAGCGGCGGCCCCATTGATGAGCATGGGGATGTGTCCAACCTGGTTCCTCCTGAATTCCACATTCAGCTCCTTTGTTTTGTTGAGGTTAAGGGAGAGGTTGTTGACCTGGCACCACACCATCAGAGTGCCTACCTCCTCTGTAGGCTGTTTTGTCGTTGTTTGTAATCAGGCCTACTACTGTTGTGACGTCACCGAACTTGATGATGGAGTTGGAACTGTGTGAGGCACGCTGTCATGGGTATACAGGGAGTACAGGAGGGGACTGAGGACACACCCTTGTGTGGCCCCCATGTTGAGGATCAGTGTGGAGGAGGTAATGTTGCCTACCTTCATCACCTGAGGGCCGCCTGCCCGTCAGGAAGTCTACGACCCAGTTACATAGGAAGGAGTTCAGTCCCAGGGTTGTAATCTTTGTGATTAGCTTAGAGGGCACTATGGTATTGAAGGCCAAGCTATAGTGGATGAACAGCATCCTCACATATGCATTCCTTTTGTCCAGGTGGGTGAGGTTCGTCTGTGGATCTGTCAGGGCGGTAGGCGAATTGGAGATGGTTGAGTATGTTAGGGAGGGAGGAGGTGATGTGGTCTTTGACTAGCCTCTTGAAGCACTTCATGATGATGGAAGTGAGTGCTTCGGGTCGGTATTCATTCAGTTCAGTTACTTTCCCTTTCTTGGGCACCAGGATGATAGTGGACATCTTGAAGCAGGTGGGGATAACAGCCTGAGCTAGAGAAGTCTGAAAACACAACAGCTAGCTGGTCTACACATGCTGTGAGGCTTGGGATACCGTCAGGGCTGGCAGCTTTGCGAGAGTTAACACGCTTGAATGACTTGCATAGTCCTCCATGGAGACCATAAGCACGTAGCCCTCGTTGTCCTCAGGGGCTATCCTCAGCAGCTCAGAGTCGTTATGCTCGAGTCGGTAGATTTCTTTTCCCCACTCGTCCGGTAGGGCGGCATTGGTGTCCGCGACGTGACTGGCTTTCTTTTTGTAATCCGTGATCGTTAGAAGCCCCTGCCACATATACCTTGTCTCCGACACGCTGAATTGCTCCTCCCCTTTGACCCTATACTTGTGTCTCGCCATCTTGATTGATCTGTGTATGTCGTATTTGTACTGTTTAACTATACAATTGTTCTCGGTCACCTTGACATGTTAACCTTTCTGGCGCAGGCGTTCCGCTAGCCACCCACCTCGACAACATCCGGTGAAATTGCAGAGCGCCAAATTCAAAATACAGAAATAGTTATAATAAACATTCATAAAAAATACAAGTGTTATACATTGGTTTAAAGATGAACTTCTTGTTAATCCAGCCGCTTTGTCAGATTTCAAAAAGGCTTTACGGCAAAAGCATACCATGCAATTATCTGAGGACAGCGCCCCGCTTACAAAAGCATACAAACATTTTACAACCAAGTAAAGGAATTACAAAAGTCAGAAAAAACGCTCAAATTAATCACTTACCTTTGAAGATCTTCATATGGTTGCAGTCACAAGAGTCCCAGCTACACAATAAATGTTTGTTTTGTTCGATAAAGTCCCTCTTTATATCCCAAAAACTCAGTTTTGTTGGCGCGTTTTGTTCAGTAATCCACTGGCTCCAAGGCGGTCAAAACATGCAGACGAATACATCCTAATAGTAGCGGTAAAGTTCGTCGAAACATGTCAAACGATGTTTATAATTAATCCTCAGGTTGTCAATTGTCTAAATAATCAATAATATTTCAACCGGACAATAGCGCATTCAATAGAAAGGAAAAACAACGAAGGGCACGCAATCGGTCGTGCGCAAACCAGCTCTGCATTCTTCCTCAGTCCACTGACAAAAAGGGTCTCATTCTTCATTTTTCAGAAAACAAGCCTGAAACAATGTCTAAAGACTGTTGACATCTAGTGGAAGCCATCGGAACTGCAATCTGAGTCCTAACCCATTAGATACTGTATAGGCATTCAATTGAAAATACCCACATCAAATAAATCCCACTTCCTGGATGGAAAACCAGAAAATCAGAAAACCAGTCAGTATCTGGTGTGACCACCATTTGCCTCATGCAGCTCGACACATTTCTTCACATAGAGTTGATCGGGCTGTTGATTGTGGCCTGTGGAATGTTGTCCCACTCATCTTCAATGGCTATGCGAAGTTGCTGGATATTGTCTGTAACTGGAATATTGTAACAAGATAAAAATGTCTCATAATTGAGTAACAATCCTTCTGCATTAAAACGTTGACTCACCAGCAGGATATGATTATTGAACCAGTTCTTAAAAAATAAAGACTTGTTTCTATACAAAATGTCCTTATTGTTCCAAATAAAATACCTATGCAGGGAAAAATGATGTTTATATATTAACGACCACGCTATGAATACTTGTCTAGAAAAGCAGATAATTTTGCAGGAATCTTATCAATGTTATTTCTTATGCACCACAGGAGAACCAAGAAATGAAGAGCGACACCACGGCTGTCTTTAAGGCTTTTATGTTGATCTGCAATAGTATTATGAAAAGACAGGACAGGAACACATCAGTCTCCAATGCAACACCTGACAAGTTGTTCTTTCTCTCTCAGTGTTTTCTCAGACTCTCACAATCACACTCATACATAAAGCCATAATGTATAGTTTAAAATAATAACCAGTCCTTAATACAAAGAATGTATAATCTTAATTCTTAGACAATAGAACCATACCTGCAATAGTATTATGAAAAGACAGGACAGGAACACATCAGTCTCCAATGCACCACCTGACAAGTTGTTCTACACAGGAGCATGAAGAAAGGTAAAACACATATCCTGTCTCACATCCCCAATACATTGCTAGGTGCTTTCAGTGTTGATAGTAGCAAAATACAACAACTCATGTACAAAACCACTGCAACACAAACAAGTTACAACGTAAAATCGCCTTAGAGGGCAAAAACTGCATCCCCCATAATGCAACACCATCACTAGTCGGCAGCTCAGCTAGCCGTCTGCATCACAGAAAGAAAGTCATGCTAGCTAGCAACACTTTTAGCACTCTGTAACTATATTAATAACAACAATAAAACTCTGAAAGTTACGTGTTTCGATAGTCTCACATCCCCTTATAACAATATCTACAGCATTAACCTTGGGACGTTTATTTATTTCACGTTACGGACTTCTACAAAGGAGTAATCTGCAACCCGTACCTTTCTCTCTCAGTGTTTTCTCAGACTGAGGAGAGCGGGATCTATGGGTAGTACCAGGGTGTTAGTAGGTGACGTAAGCACCCAGATAAAATAAAATACATTTAATGAAACAAAACCTGAAGATGTTAACATCATTCAGCTACTGTAGCTGCCTACCTAACATCAACAGGCATCACCAGTAGCGCAACAATTAAAATTAGAAACCAAAAGTAAAGTTCCTGGCGATCTGACTCCCCCCTTCTGTCTGAACTTGGAATATTCCTGTTCGTGGGCTTTGGCCACTGACCCTCAACCTGATTGTTCTGTTCTGCGTTGTGTAGTATTCTATTAATTTGAAGTTTGCTGGAATAACCATTTTAACTCTACTACATTATAGTTACGAAGTAACATAAAATTGAGGCCACCAAAACGGGAGAAGATATAATGAGGGATGAAATTCCAAATTGAAGTTGGATTCTATAAAAAATGTTTAGCCCAATTTATCTTTATCAAAAAAATTCAGACCACCATCTTCATATGAGTTCATAACGACAGATTTCCTAATATAATGTGTGTGATTTTTCCAGATGAAGTTGAAAAGCACCTGGTCAACAGCTTTACCTATTTTGTTGTCAAGATATAGGGACTGGGCTGCATAAGTAAGTCTGAAGATACCTTCAGCTTTAGAAAGTAATACTCGACCTTTCAAGGATAAATCCCTCTGCAACCAATGGTTCAACTTATTTAATTTTTTTTCAATAATAGGTATAAAATTTAATGAGCATCTTTCCTGTTGATCCTTAGATATGGTAATCCCAACGTATGTTACCTTTTCCTTGACTGGAATATTGCATATAGAGGGTATCACACAGTCTTTAACAGCAAACAATTCACACTTGTTAAGGTTTAGGCAAAGACCAGATGCTTTGGAAAATATATTTATCACATCGACTGCTCTAGGAATCTGGTCAGCGTCTTTCAAAAAGAGGGTTGTGTGATCTGCAAGTTGACTTATGATAATATCTCTGTCAGCAATAGAGATCCCTTTTATATTGTTGGATTTAACAGAACTTGTAAGAAGTTGGGTTGCAAGCAGGAAGAGGTAAGGCGAAATTGGGCAACCTTGCCTAATTCCTCTTATCAAATCAAATCTAGGAGAAGTGACATGCTTTAATTGAATTGAACTGTTCCCATTCATATAAAGAGTTTTAATAGTACTACAAAATAATTCCCCAAAACCAAATTTCTCAAGGGAGAGAAATAGAAACTCATGTTCCACTGTATCGAAGGCTTTATAAAAGTCTAAGAAGGCAATAAAACTATCTTCGAAGATTAAATCAGAATAGTCAATAAGGTCTAACACCAGTCAGATATTATTAGATATGTATATTCCTCATGAAGCCAGATTGGGTCTCTTCTATAATTGAGTCCAATATTGCCTTCATTCTTTTTGCTCATATTTTGTAGTCATTATTGAGCAGACAGATTGGACACCAATTATTGAGTAGAAGCAAGTTTTTCTTGGGCTTAGGTATTAATGTAATCAGACTGAGTCAAACTGGGAGAGAGAGCATTATTTGTAATGCTTTCAGAATAGACCTCCAACAGAAATGGGGCTAACTGTTGAGAAAACGTTTTGTAAAACTCAGCAGATATACCATCAGTCCCAGGATACTTATTATTTTTAAGGTGTTCAATAGAATAAATTCTCTTCAGCTATAATAGGGTCATCACACTTTTCCCTCTCAGCCTCCCCAATTGATTTCACATCCCCCAGAGAGTAAAAAAAAAGAGTTGAGGAAACCTCACAATACTTAAAACTATTTAAATTCCTGTAGAAGTTGTAACTAAAGTTAGAGATTAATTTGGGATCATCTGTGATGAGACCATTAATAGTTAATTGTTGAATTGTATTATTGTGGTATTTTTCTAACCTGAAAAAACTAGCTGAATTTTGTTCACCCTCTAGCCACTTCTTCCTAGATCTGACAAAGGCTCCCTCTGCTTTCAGTTTATACATATCATCCAACTTGTTTTGTAGCTCAAACAGAACAGACTTGTCCTCCTCTGAGACACTTTCAACAGGCGAGGTGATCTTTGTAATTACACTTTCTTCTTCAGCTCTCCTTGTCTTGGCAAGAAAACTCCCATATTTTCTTAACCCTTGTGTGGTCTTAACATTCTGTGTACTGCCCTTGTCCCAAGAGTAAAAAATGACCCGCCTTCACTAAACCCTTAAAAAAAGCAGTTTAATTAAATTTTAAACCACAAATCTATTTTGCATGAAAAAACAACCTGTCTTTCGTCACAAACTTTGTGAATATCTGGGGTTTCCCTCTTCACAATGCAGAAAGACTGCATTTAATCAGTGGCCACCACTCTTTTTTATTACAACACACATGTCATAATTGTTTTCTTTACTAAAGTAGTGTATTATTATTATTATTATTATTATTATTATTATTATTGCTAAAGGTACTGCATAGGTGTAAATAAACATTCTTAGCAAGAGATAGCACTTGTATAGCATAAGAAAGTATCAGAAATGTGCAGAAAGCAGTTTTGAATGCATTTTATTGAAGGGAAACAAGTCTTGAACTTTTTTGGCAACATAGTGATATATTCTTATATACTGTACAATGAGGAATTCAACTACAAAATACTAGTCTCCTCCCATTTTGTGAACCATTGAGCCCACCCACAAGATGTATAAACAACAACAATAAAATAAGATACAAAATAAAAACGTGAAGAACATAAATCAATCATCTTTAATTAGCACATGTAGGACAGTATGCAAGTGTGTGTGCATGGACTTTGCAGATGTATTTCTCATAAGTGCAGCACATAGTATTTGTTTTACAGTCCTTCTTTGGGGGGCAGAATTGGCATCTCCTCCTGTTGCCTGCCCCAGCTGCAGCCTCAGGTGGATCAGGACAAAATTCAGCCCCCTGAACAGCTTTCACAAGTGCTGCAGAGGCTGCTGTGCAGGGGAGGCGCTCCCTTCTTTGAATGTGTGGGGTTACAAGTGCCTTTCCCAGCTGCTCCAGGAACACCTTCCTCTTGTTCCACTTATCAGGGATCCAGGTTGGGTTGATCTTGTTCCAATATCACAAAGGCATTGTATGAGGACACAATGATGTTATGGAAGATGACCAAGGGCCAGTGGGCAGTCATCCTCCTGCAGCTGTAAATTTAAATCACCTTGTCCAGGTTGTCCATGCCTCCTTTGTTGTGTTTGTAGTCCACAATGATGGCTGGCTTCCTGTCCTCACGATCACTGATCTCAGCCGTTTTGTACAGTGTGCTCAGGAGGACCATTTTCTTGTTCCTCTTTGGGAGGTAAGAAACTAGAATGGTGGTGGGGGTGAAGGCAAACTTTGATGAGAAGGCCTCTCTCCCCTTTGATGCGAAGGAGTGCAGGGGGGAGCTCAGGCTTGTTCTTTCTAACTGTGCCAATCATGGTGATCTTCCTCTTCAGGAGCTGCTGGCTGAGTTCAATCAGTAGCACACAATCTCAATTGTGTGGTGTGTGTGTGTGTGTGTGTGTGCGTGCATGTCTTTGTTTTTTGTGGTGTGTAAATTATTTTATAACTGCCGGGTCAAATGACCCTTAGACAATGTTTGTACCCTGGTGGTGTACAGCTTTCATGGAAATATGAACAAAGGTGATGTTTCACTTTTTCTAAGGTTGGGGTCACTTTAGGAAAAGTTATCAAATTTCAAGTTGAAAAAATATCATTTAGGGGTTTTTCTCTGCTGTTAAGCATAGTTGGCGGGTCATTTTTGACACTTAAGACAACACATGGGTTAAATATTTTCCAACCTCATATTATTACTGTGTGAATTGTCACTTATAGCTTTGTTCTAAAAGTGTGTAATTAAATTGTTTATCTCCATCTTGACCAACTCATGTTTTAATAAAGCGCTATTAAGCTTCCAGTAGGATGCTTTGCTAATGCCATTATCAGAGATAAAAAGTTTAATGTCAATATAAATAGCTCTATGATCAGTAAGGGGAGTGGCAAGGATGTTAACAGAAATACCCTGTTTATCAAAACATTTAGATACCAGCCAAAAATCTGTGTGATTGTCTGGAGCGTGCCATGTGAAAGACTTGTCATTAGGAAACTTTACTCTCCAAATATCTCTGATATCAAACCTTTCCATAAACTGCCTCAAACTTGTATTCATGGAAGTGGACTGTCCCGGAGGCCATCTATCAATTAAATTATTCGGAGAAATATTAAAATCCCCACCTACTATAAGTAAAGCATTCGGGAACTTGGTTATAGAGCTGGTGCCAGCTGCTGCTGCTGACGTCACGGAGCTGAACCGTTTGTCGCGTGTTGCTGCTGGATTCGTTGAGCTGACCTATCTGCAAGTGATCTCGACGATGAATTCTGCTTTGCTCTTTGCCATTGAGCTGAGGACTGAAAGTGACTGACAGCGAATTAACTCTATTCCTCCTTAATATTAGGTGGCCCACGCGAGATAACTCTTAACGTGTGCAAACATAATTTTTTCCCCCATTTATTTATATTATTTCAACAGTCCCGGTACTACTCAGGGTTATTCATTGTTGAGTGAAATGTATGTGAAAAATATAAATGTATGTTGGGATGTCAATTTTCTAACTCCTATCACCAAAGAACATTCAAACGACTTTGTTGTCTGCTGAGTTGAGGAACGAGCAGACCTTATTATAAGAACATCTTTAGACATTTCATTATGATAATTGAAGGGTCACAATAGGACTTAGATAAGTTGTAAGTGCAACAAGTACTGATATTGTATCATAATATCACTCACAGCGTTCCAAGAAAACATCTGAGACATTTATGGTCGGTTTACAAATATTTTTTATATTTATACATAATTGTTTTATAAAACCCGTATAAACTGTATTTATAATTATATGGCAATATTTTATGTTTAATATTATTCAATTACATAATTTCTTATATATCACGTCGTACTTTTATTTTCCTGCACAAGTAAACACAGGAAATGCATCACCTTTGCCTCTACTGCCATTAATTCCAATAAATTTGTAAGTCGCTCTGGATAAGAGCGTCTGCTAAATGACTTAAATGTAAATGTAGACTTGTTTTGGATTTCTCCTTGACCAAAATGGATCCATTATGGAATTTTTTGGGATTCTGACATAGCCCCTTTGTTAATTTAATAGCATCTCTATGTCGGGGACATCCAGGTGCTCTGTGGTAGATCGTCGTCGTCCTCAGTATTATCACTGAGGTTCTAAACTCAGAGGCGCAACATCGCAAGACTTCCGGGAAATGATTGCGAAAGAGACCGAACAGACCAGGCCGGGGTTTGGGGTTTGAGAAGTCAATGAGACAAGTGAAAGATTCTTCCTTAGTTGTTAATTTTCTCGAAATCTAAAGGTACAACCTAGATTCGAGCCAATGTCTTAAGTATCTGAACATGTTATTACTCCGACTTTGTGAAAGTGACAAACTGAACCGTTTAAATTATTCCTCAAAAACAACTTTATATTGAAGGAGTGCCTTTGAGTCCACGGCGTGCACATGCGCAGTTCGATGCAAGACGACAGTTAGACCAGATGAAGTGTTTGTGCGCATGAGTTTAGTTAGCCAACAAGTGTGATCGGGATTTCTATTGGAGAAGCGTTTCAGCCTATCTTTATATTGTACTGTATTTGATGTTATAGTTGCCTCTCACGTATCTGCGGTAGGTTACACTGTTGCCATGGTGTGGGATTTGTCTTTAACACTGTTGTCCCTGCGTCATTACTGACTGCTGCGTGTTGATTGGGCTGCTAGTGCTAGCTACAGTTGGTTTGAAGTCTGGAGTATTTTATAACGGTAATATTTGGCAGAAAACTGTAAAACAGATTCTAACTATTTTGTTTATTTAGGCTAGCGAATGTTAGCTGTAGTTGTAGGAACAATACCGTTATCATCAGTCGTCAATGAATGCATCGATATCTTTTGCTAGCTAGCTCACGTTCGCTAACGACTGCTTTTTCTCTAAACCTGCAACAGTAAGTCATGGTCAGCGTGTAACAGTATTTTCTAACTAGCATTACATTTGTTGCTTAAATGATAACGTTACTTTCTGAAATGTGAATTCAGTGAAAAACCTATGCGAGTAGTTAGCTAGATAGCCCAATTGTGAATATCTGTGGTCTCTGTCTCGCAACAGCCACAGGTGTTCAGTGATGTGCGAGGGTCCCTCCATGATATCTGGGCCCATACCCCCAGATCCCTCCCTTTTTCCCGAATACTACAAACGTCCTGCCTCTGGTAAGATAGCTAAAATGTACAGCATTTTAAAATCCCAATAATTGTTGGTACAGCATGTCACATGGTGTCTTCCGTACTTCCTTATCCCAGCCAGGGGTCGTCTGGAGGGGAACGCTCATGGGACCCCAGCCCTTCTTTCTGGTCCCCTGGCCCCGGACCCTGTGTTGTACCCAGGCTGCTACAGCGCCCGTGCCCCTCGGCACCCCCGCATCGGCCCAAATGCCACACACATTCTGGAGAGGGGCCAGAGAGGGGTGGTGGGGGCTCTGCTAAGACTGGAAGGGGTCTCCCTCAGTCCCAACCCCTCTAAGCACAGTAAGTCCAACACCTACTGTTTCGTGGTAAGCACAGGTCAACACCTTCTTCCACTTTCCTTGCCAAATTCAAAGCCACATTTGTGGTTGTAGTGGATGGACTGTTTGTCATTGTAGTATATTGCATGCAAGGGTGGAGACTGTCATTTACTATACAGGAAAATACATTTAAAAGGTTCAACAGAAACAATATGGGACTGTGTTACGTTTCTCTCATTCCCTGTATTCTCTGTTTGTCCCACAGAGCAGCTGGTGCGTGACTACGGAAAGGAGAACGTGCGTCGGCTGAGGGAGATCCAGAGACGCTGCAGAGAGCAGGAGGCACAGAGGGAACACTCCCGTCCCGTCCCGGTCAAAGCCCTGTGGAGCTCCCCTAAATACCAGGACATCCCCTCCAGGGTCATGGCCCAGCTACAGGTGAGGGGGACTGGGAGATAGGCAGCCCTTTGTTTAGTGCACTGGGGGCTTCCACACCAAGCATAGACCTGTGCCAGTTAGTTCAAATTATAAGGATGTCCAGGGATGCTGGGCCCTCTTCCTATAACAAACCAGGGCACCACCATTAGCGTGGTATTTTTATTTTTGTAATAATGTGGGATCGATTCTACATGGCTGTAGTGATGACCATGTCACATACCATCATCTCTTTACTTCCTCTCTCTCTCTTCCTTCTGCAGGAGACCAGCCCTCCTATGAAGCCGGAGTGTCAGAACTTTTTAAAAGCACATTCTATCTGTGGTTCTGCTGGCCCCCCGAGACTAAAGCATGCTCTCTCACCCTCCCCAAGACCAAGCTGTGCCCCATCGCCATCCCCCTCACCTCGCTCAGCCTCCCAAAACCATACAGGGAAACAGAGTTTACAGGTGAGATAGGCACATTAAAATAGCCCAGACTGACTGAATTAATGGATGGACTCCAACTGAAATGTAAACATCTATTCCTCCAATCAGTGTGTATTTTAGCTGTGTATTTGCACATCTACCTCCAAACCTTGCCCTCTATGGTTGGAACCTCCACAGCTGAAGGTTGAGACATCTTTTTATTCAACTTCCATTTACCTCCAAATGTGGCTGAGCAGAATATCTCTTCTGTAATGTCTGTTTTCACCAATTACCAATATCAAAAATAAATGTGGTATGATTATTTTATGATGTGCTATGCCCTGAGCCCAAATGCAAACTTAATTAATTTGTATATTCTGTTGCAGGTGCAGGGCAGGATGGTGGACTTTGTGAGCCACAATGCGCAGGCTGCAGGGAAGACAGTCCTCCGTCGCTCCCAGTCATTGACCAACCTGAGGAACAGTCAGCCCCTGCCCAGCGCCATCAAGGGACAGGTGCCTCAGTAGTAAGTACACTGAACCAATATACATTATCCTCTGTAACTGCACTTAACAAAAAGTCTATCTTGCATTCAAAAGTGGAAGTCACTGGATGTAGCAAATCTTCACTCCAGATCCAATAATTCTGCCTCATAGTTAACAAAGCATACTTTTTTCTGACACTATGAATCATTCTCTCTCTCCCTCTATCTATCAGCCTTGAGGAGCGGAAGGAGCAGTGGCGACGGGAGGAGGAGGAAAAGAGGAGGAGCATTCCTGATCCATCCATCCCAGCTGGTCACACCCTGATGCCAGAGAGGGAGAGACAGGAGACCCTGGAGTCACTCAAAGAGAGTAGGTCTTTTACCACAAACACTTTTACATTATTTGTCTTTTACCTATTATTTTTCAAGTTGCTTAGTATGTATACATCAGCTCAAATAGATGGTATTTAATATTGAAAAGATGCTGTCTATTTGTGTTGAACCTTCAGACCAAGATGGATGCTCTTATTTATTCTCTCTCTTTCGTCTCTCTTCTTCCAGCCCATCGGTCTCTGGTGAGTGAGCTGCTGTCTCTTCCAGTCAGAGCCGACTCTCTGGGTGTCCGTTCCCGTCGTGCTCAGCTGGACCGCAGGCTCTCTGAGGTGGAGGAGGCCATCAAGATCTTCTCCAGGGACAAAGTCTACATCAAGACTGACTCCTAATACAAGAGGAGGCCTGCCTGGATCTTATTCACTAGGCAAGATCATGGGAGAAAACATTCTGAAAGCCTGGGAGACACTATTTGAACTTGTTCCATGAAGGCTCTTTTTATTTTTTGTTCTCTCCTTTGTGCCTACTGAACATGATCCTGCAGTCTGAGGCTGCTGGGAAATAGCCTAGACTCTAGAGCTATTATTAGTGTAATTTACAAAGAGGGGAATTGTAAAATGAAGTGATTTATTTCTCCTGTGACACTAAGCAGGTTGCATTTACTAGTGCTTGACTACCAATGGCCTACTACTGAATGTATTATAGTAATAATACATTTATTGTATATAGCGCTTTACATTACAAACAAGAATCTCAAATTCGCTTTGAAAACAAATGTAGGGATCTGGCAGTTCATGGTTGATGGTCTTTCACAGCTTCAGATGTAGAGGCATTTGGGAAAGGCAGTCAGTAGCAGTAGCTTGAGCAGAAGGAGCATCGATGATACAGACCGGCAGGGAGAACGTCAGTCAGATACTTTTCTAAGGAGGGCAATTAGGCAGCCCTACTGTAAATCAAGCACTTCTGTTGGCAGAGAATGTACATACCTTCACTGTAGTGGTGTGTGTGTAATGTCCATTTTAGCTGACTCAGAATCATATCACCTTGGAACTGGCACAAATGTGATGTTTCTTATCAGTTACATCCAAAGTGGGTTTATTGTCTGACATTTGTCATAAACTGCTATTTATTGACTGTGACTGTAATGAAGTAATTATGTGTGTAGTACTTGAATTCTAGTTTTGTATTTCATTAAACTTTGAGGGTGTTTTATGGGTCTTCGTCATATGAATGTGAGGACCAGAGACTCCTCTATATGTCACTCAAACAATTGTGTCCGACCTCTATTTTTCAGTCCTTTTTTATGTGTGTACCATATTCGCATAATACTACCCGCTCACTGGTCTACTTTCAACCAAAAATGGTTATTTATCTCTTGCTATTTCTGTGTTGTGTCACGCACGCCCTGCCCCCCTCGTAGTGGAGTTCATTGTTCGTCTCCTCTCCCCTGTTAATATTAATAGCTAGCAGGCTGCAAAGTCTGTTTTAGCTAGCTACATTACTTCTCGCAAGAAAGTAAAATAAAAATACAACATACTTTTGAAAAAAGCTGGAATACAGAGATGAGTAAAAGGAAAGCGCCACAGGAATCCCCAAACGAGGGAATAGCAGACTTTCTTACAGTTAAGGGGCGTGCTAGCTACAAGCTAACGACACCTGGCTAGCACATATGAATAGGTTAGCTAGCTATAGTAGCTTCTTTGCTAGCTACCTTAATTTGCAACCAAATATAGCAAGCAATAGGTTAAGCAGATTGACATATTACTAGCTAGTATGTAAAACACGAATATAAACTTATTTCATTATTTAAAATGCTAACCCCTAGTACTAGTTGTAGTCCTCGTAATGTTTAGTTAGCTAATAGCTGTGTGGATGTAACGTAACACCCCATTCCGTACAAATGTGAGTTTACGTTAGTTATGGGCTGTGTCAAACGTAATTGAAACCCCCTTTGCACAGCCTGTTAACGTGAGGTAAAACGTCAGCATCTGTGGTGATCATGGCTAATAGCCTGTGAAACCAACCAATATTCTCTGTTAGTTTCTTCAATATGCGAAGTCTGGGTGAGTATGATTCTATATTTGTTTCCTACTCTCCCAGAATTGACCAACTATGAGAGGAATGTCAACAGAGCTATCCAAAAGTACTGGTAGTAGTGTAGTGAAGGATGCAAGTGTCCCTTCACAACAGGCATCTGAATAAGTAATTCAGCCCCATGTTTACTCCCCCGTTACTCCCTCAATTACAGTGAATAACTATCTGTGTTGTGCTACAGTGTTTTTCAGGAAAGCAGCTTCAGTGATCTCCAAGTACCCCCAGAAGATCAAAAATGGAGAAGAGGCCAAGAAACTGGTGAAGGCATAGGTGTTGAGAAATAGGTGTCTCAGACAGTACAGTGCTGTTATAGCAGTGGTCGATGATTGACTTGAAAGCTCATCTGATGCTAGCTCAAGATGTACTCTTAAGGAGCCTACCATTACTCCTTAAGGTCCAAGGACCTTCCTTGTATGTTATTTTCAGAGGTAGACTGCACTGGCAGCCAAAACAGCCAAGTATTCCATCAGAACGTGAATAGATTATCAAAACCGATATAGTTCTAGAAACATAAAGCCCTTTACTTTCATATCACATAAAGATAATTTCACAAATGCAAAATATGTACTTACTGTACACTGTTTTAACCTGCAGCCAAACGTATTTTTCAGTGACAACATGTTTCTTCCGGCTTTCTCCCGTTACACACAGGTGTTTGGCACAGGTGGTCCGTCTGTCTTCCGTAAACATGCACTGTAACTTGGAGATATGACTGTGTGGGAACACTAACGCTATAAAGGTGTGTATCAATTTAATGTTTTGGTTGAAAAAAATATATATCTTGCCTTTATGAAAGATAATATGAAAGATAAGGTCCTTATGCTTCTAAAACTGTACCGCAAGCGATGCGTGTTAATGTTCATACTGAGCGTTAGGGCTCTTAACAAAACTCCTCTGTACAGAAGACGCCTTCGTCCAATGACTCTTAAAGGTAATGTAATGGAACTGAGAGTCATGATCAAGGACTAATCTGATGCCAGCCAATGCTCACCAGTAAAGTAGTGTAACAGTACACCATTATACTTCCGTTATACATTCTATTGTGTTCATCTATTTTAAATAGGAGGGAGTTGGAAAAGAGATCACTAAGAAGATAGATTACTTTTTACAAACAGGAACACTCAAGAAGTTGGAAAAGGAGAGTGTTTGAGGAATGACATTATCCTTCAAGCAAGATGCAGTCTGTCACTTCTTTGTCCAATGTGGCCACAATGCAAAGTGCATAAACGAAAGAAGATAATTATATTGTTAATTCCACTCAGTTTGATGCAGGCTAATGGATTGTGTTTATCTTCCCAGATTCGTAATGATGACACCAGCTCATCCAACTTCCTTACCAGAGTTACTGGTATTGGGTATGTCTATTGCTTTGTTTGTTAAACCCAATCACTGACCCCGTTTTCTAGCCCTTTGGTGGCAAACTCTTCGCGCGGAAAACTACTGTTCCACAGGATTTTGTTCCAGCCTTTATCGAACACACCTAACCAGTTAACTCTCCCTCCTTCTCCAGTTCGGCTGCTGCCAGAAAGTTTTTTGATGAGGGAGTGAAGACCCTGGAAGGTTTGCTGAACTTTTAAAGCTACTTTTTACAGCACCTTGGATTTGAGATGATACAATGACTGAGGTTAATGTGCAGACTGTCAGCTTTAATTTGAGGGTATTTTCATTCATATTGGGTTACAAACTATCCTATTCCCAAGACATGCTAACCTTTCACCATTACATTAACGGGAGGTTATGTTATCATTTTTGGGGGAATGATATTTATGCCTCTAACTTTCTCAGTCATCATTATTCACGATTCATTCAGGATTATCAGTAATCATGGCAGCATCTACGTTAATGTAGAAGTGTTTAGTAACATATTCTATTCCATATCGATTCATCTCAAATTAAAGCTGACAGTCTGCACTTTAACCTCAGTCATTGTATCATTTAAAATCCAAAGTGCTGGAGTGCACAGACAAAACAAAGAACTTGTCACTGTCCCAATACTTTTGGAGCTCACTGTATATTAACACTGTTGTGCTTTTAGATCTGAAGAAAATTTAACACAAGCTCAATCATCATCAGTAGATTGGACTCAAGTAAGTGTGAATCTCCTGTCAGTGGATCACTCTGCCTGCCCCAATGTAAGTCTTTTGCTAATGTTGTATGACCATCAATGGCTGGTGTCTCATACATTCCAATTGAAGTTTCCTGTGCATGCTTGGTGGCGTGTGTGTGAAGCTGCTCTGTGTTTGCGGTAGGTACTTTGAGGAGTTTGAGAAGAGGATTCCACGAGTTGAGATGACGAAGATGGAGGTGGAGGTGGGTGATATTTGCTGTTGTGAATATTTTTTGATTAGAATGGAGTGTATTTACTGTTACTACTGTCTTACACTTTGTGTGTTTGTCCAGACCATTCATTCTGCAGGAGCTGGAGTTGCTGGATACTGAGTACATCAGGGCCATCTGTGGAAGCTACAGGAGAAGTGAGTCCTGACATGTAGTGGTGTACTTGGTGGTTTTTAGTATTAATAACTCTGTGTACTGTTTAGATGTGCATGTTTTATGTATGATCAAGGAAGTGATTGCAGTGGGAAGGAAAATGTTGTTTTTATAAACTAGATTATTTTATATTTTTTGGGTAATTTCCTAATTATTTATCTGTTCCTGCATTCTCTTCTACAGGTGCTGAATCCAGTGGGGATATTGAGATCTTGCTGACTCACCCAAACTACACCTCTATGGATGAGAAACAGGTGACCACCAAACTCCACAATACCTACTGCTGCTTTGGTACTGTAATGATTAATATACACTAAGGTACAGTTGACTCCTTATAAGTGGACATTGCACTTACCCAATCTCCATTTAAGTGCTTTACAGTTCACCAGTCCAAATACATTCTTATTTGCCATGCTTTGGTTTAGTGCATGCATTCATGACAGCCCAAGGGCATTGCATTCAACAGAAGACGACCTCTTATGACTTTCATATGCTCATCCCATACTTTCTTTGTTCTTCCTCTTCAAGCCCAAACTTCTCCATGCCGTGGTTGAACATTTTGAGTCCATTGGGTTCATTACAGACACACTGTCCAAAGGAGACACCAAATTCATGGTGAGGGCTGCGTGTGGCTAGCTAGCTGCAGGGAATATTGCTTTATCTGTTTCTTTAAAAGTGAAAGTAACTAAGATGTTTTGATTTGTAATGTAGTTTGTGCAGCAAGGGTCTGTACTGCTTTCACTTAACTAAATTGGAAGCAACCGTTCAAGCACATGGCTCACTGCTTATTTATGTGATAGTTACTCTCTCTAGTCACATTAGTCAGAATGTTTATCTATTCAACCTTTATTTTACCTGGTCGACGACCTGGTCATTGATTTGATGGTTTCTGTCTCTAGGGAGTCTGCCAGCTGCAGCAAAATGATGATGATGGGGAGGAATATCTTCACAGGCGCATTGATATCAGGTGGATACCTAGTAACTAGTTACAAACGCACCTCATCACATGTTGTTCTGATGACTCCGTTACCTGAGGAAGGTCAGACAGAATGACATGGTGAAAGTGCTCCCTCTCATTATATCTATTTGTCACATGCTTCGTAAACAACAGGTGTAGACTAACAGTGAAATGTTTACTTACGGGCCGTTCCCAACAATGCAGATCGAAAGAAAATAGAGCAATAATAGAAAAGTAAAAGCCGTGGTAATAAAGACAAAATGAGTAATGATAACTTGGCTATATACACAGGGTACCAGTACTAAGTCGATGTGGAGGGGTACGAGGTAATTGAGGTAGATACAGTACCAGTCAAAAGTTTGGACAGACGTACTCATTCAAGAGGTTCTTTATTTTTACTATTTTCTATATTGTAGAATAGTGAAGACATCAAAACTATGAAATAACACATGGAATCATGTAGTAACCAAAAAAAGTGCTAAACAAATCTAGGGGTGGTATACAGAAGATAGTCCATATTATGGGAAGAACAGCTCAAATAAGCAAAGAGAAACAGCTGTCCATCATTACTTTTTAAGACATGATGGTCAGTCAATCTGGAAAATTCAAGTGCAGTCTCAAACCATCAAGCTCTATAATGAAACTGACTGTCATGAGGACCGCCACAGGAAAGGAAGACCCAGAGTTCTCTGCTGCAGAGGATAAGTTCATGAGAGTTAACTGCACCTCAGATTGCAGCCCAAATAAATGCTTCAGAGTTCAAGTAACAGACACATCTCAACATCAACTGTTCAGAGGAGACAGTGTGAATCAGGCCTTCATTCTTGAATTGCTGCATAGAAACCACAACTAAACCACAACACTGTCAGTGATTTACAGTCGTATGAAAAAGTTTGGGCACCCTTGACAATTTCCATGATTTCCATTTATAAATAATTTGGTGTTTGGATCAGCAATTTCATTTTGATCTATCAAATAACTGATGGACACAGTAATATTTCAGTAGTGAAATGAGGTTTATTGGATTAACAGAAAATGTGCAATATGCATCAAAACAAAATTAGACAGGTGCATAAATTTGGGCACCCCAATAGAAAAATCACATCAATATTTAGTAGAGCCTCCTTTTGCTAAAATAACAGCCTCTAGATGCTTCCTATAGCCTCTAATGAGTGTCTGGATGAAGGTATTTTGGACCATTCCTCCTTACATAACATCTCCAGTTCAGTTAGGTTTGAAGGTTGCCAAGCATGGACAGCCCGCTTCAAATCATCCCACAGATTCTCAATGATATTCAGGTCTGGGGACTGGGATGGCCATTCCAGAACATTGTACTTGTTCCTCTGCATAAATGCCCGTGTAGATTTTGAGCAGTGTTTTGGGTCGTTGTCTTGTTGAAATATCCAGACCCGGCATAACTTCAACTTTGTGACTGATTCTTCAACATTATTCACAAGAATCTGCTGATATTGAATCCATGCGACCCTCAACTTTAACAAGATTCCCAGTACCGGCACTGGCCACACAGCCCCACAGCATGATGGAACCCCCACCAGATTTTACTGTGCAAGTGTTTTTCTTGGAACGCTGTGTTCTTTTGCCACCATGCATAACGTCCCTTGTTATGACCAAATAACTCAATCTTTGTTTCATCAGTCCACAGCACCTTATTCCAAAATGAAGCTGGCTTGTCCAAATGTGCGTTTGCATACCTCAAGCGACTCTGTTTGTGGCGTGTGTGCAGAAAAGGCCTCTTCCGCATCACTCTCCCATACAGCTTCTCCTTGTGCAAAGTGCGCTGAATTGTTGAACGATGCACAGTGACACCATCTGCAGCAAGATGATGTTGTAGGTCTTTGGAGGTAGTCTGTGGGCTGGTTTCGACCGTTCTCACCGTCCTTCGCCTTTGCCTCTCTGATATTTTACTTGGCCTGCCACTTCTGGCCTTAACAAGAACTGTGCCTGTGGTCTTCCATTTCCTCATTATGTTCCTCACAGTGGACACTGACAGCTTAAATCTCTGCGATAGCTTTTTGTAGCCTTCCTCTAAACCATAATGTTGAACAATCTTTGTTTTCAGGTCATTTGAGAGTTGTTTTGAGGCCCCCATGTTGCCACTCTTCAGAGGAGAGTCAAAGAGAACAACAACTTGCAATTGGCCACCTTAAATGCCTTTTCTCATGATTGGATGCACTTGTCTATGAAGTTCAAGGCTTAATGAGCTCACCAAACCAATTGTGTGTTCCAATTAATCAGTGCTAAGTAGTTACAGGTATTCAAATCAACAGAATGACAAGGGTGCCCAAATTTTTGCATAGCCTATTTTTCACATCTGATTTAATTTCATACAACTTAATATTGCTACACTAAAAAAACTTTGTCTGGACAATACCCCAGGACTCAGCTTTTATTAGAAAATGAATGGCATGCCACTGTGATAATTTTCTGTGACGACAGAGTAAATTATTATGCAGCCTCAGAGGGGTGCCCAAACTTTTTCATATGACTGTATTTAGAGTTCAAGGCACACTTTACCAGCATGGCTACCACAGCATTCTGCAGCAATACGCCATCCCATCTGGTTTGCGTTTAGTAGGACAATCATTTGTTTTTCAACAGGACAATGACCCAACACACCTCGAGGCTGTGTAAGGGCTATTTGACCAAGAAGGCCTCCACAATATCCCGACCTCACCCCAATTGAGATGTTTTGGGATGAGTTGGAACGCAGAGTGAAGTAAAAGCAGCCAACAAGGGCTCAGCATATGTGGGAACTCCTTCAAGATTGTTGGAAAAGCATTCCAGGTGAAGCTGGTAGACACTCTAGACCCAAACTGCTACAGACCTATATCTATCCTACCCTGTCTTTCTAAGGTCTTCGAAAGCCAAGTTAACAAACAGATCACCGAACATTTCGAATCCCACCGTACCTTCTCCGCTATGCAATCTGGTTTCCAAGCTGGTCATGGGTGCACCTCAGCCACACTCAAGGTCCTAAACGATATCATAACCGCCATCAATAAAAGACAATACTGTGCACCCGTATTCATCGACCTGGCCAAGGCTTTCGACTCTGTCAATCACCACATTCTTATCGGCAGACTCAACAGCCTTGGTTTCTCAAATGACTGCCTCGCCTGGTTCACATACTACTTCTCTGATAGAGTTCAGTGTGTCAAATCGGAGGGCCTGTTGTCCGGACCTCTGGCAGTCTCTATGGGGGTGCCACAGGGTTCAATTCTCGGGCCGACTCTTTTCTCTGTATACATCAATAATGTCGCTCTTGCTGCAGGTGATTCTTTGATCCACCTCTACACAGACGACACCATTCTGTATACTTCTGACCCTTCTTTGGACACTGTGTCAACTACCCTCCAGACGAGCTTCAATGCCATACAACTCTCCTTCCATAGCCTCCAACTGCTCTTAAATGCAAGTATAACTAAATGCATGCTCTTCAACCGATCGCTGCCCACACCTGCCCGCCCGTCCAGCATCACTACTCTGGACGGTTCTGACTTAGAATATGTGGACAACTACAAATACCTAGGTGTCTGGTTAGACTGTAAACTCTCCTTCCAGACTCACATTAAGCATCTCCAATCCAAAATTAAATCTAGAATCGGCTTCCTATTTCACAACAAAGCATCCTTCATTCATGCTGCCAAACATACCCTTGTAAAACTGACTATCCTACCGATCCTTGACTTCGGCAATGTCATTTACAAAATAGCCTCCAACACTACTCAGCAAATTAGATGCAGTCTATCACAGTGCCATCCGTTTTGTCACCAAAGCCCCATATACTACCCACAACTGCGACCTGTATGCTCTCGTTGGCTGGCCCTCGCTTCATATTCGCTGCCAAACCCACTGGCTACAGGTCATCTATAAGTCTTTGCTAGGTAAAGCCCCGCCTTATCTCAGCTCACTGGTCACCATAGCAACACCCACCCGTAGCACACGCTCCAGCAGGTATATTTCACTGGTCAACCCCAAAGCCAATTCCTCCTTTGGCTGCCTTTCCTTCCAGTTCTCTGCTGCCAATGACTGGAACGAATTGCAAAAATCACTGAAGTTGGAGACTTATATCTCCCTCACTAACTTTAAGCATCAGCTGTCAGAACAGCTCACAGATCATTGCACCTGTACATAGCCCATCTGTAAATAGCCCATCCAACTACCTCATCCCCATATTATTATTATTTTTTCTCCTTTGCACACCAGCATCTCTACCTCTATCTGCACATCTATCACTCCAGTGTTTAATTGATTAATTGTAATTACTTCTCCACTACGGCCTATTTATTGCCTTACCTTCCTTATCTTACCTCATTTGCCCACACTGTATATAGATGTTTTCTCTTGTGTTATTGGCTGTATGTTTGTTTATTCCAAGGTGTAACTCTGTGTTGTGTCGCACTGCTTTGCTTTATCTTGGCCAGGTCGCAGTTGTAAATGAGAACTTGTTCTCAACTAGTTTACCTGGTTAAATAAAGGTGAAATAAAATACCAATAAAAATATCTCTGTCATTAACTGGTGGGTTAGCCAGCAGTTCATGTCTGTTTCTCTGTGGTTGTAGGTATGGCCGGAGAGCCTCTGGTGGTAGACAGTGAGAAGGACATATTTTACTACATCTAGTGGAAATACAGAGAGCATAAATAGCACAGCGAGTGAAAGGAGGGGCTAAAAATACACTTTTTATCCCCACATGATTTACCTTCAAAGGCTGAAAATTGTGTGTGTTTTAGGGCTTCTATATATTTTGGTGTTTGTTTTCCCAGGAGGGAAAAATAGGACAAAACCTTTAGGTTTCTCCCACAGTCCCACTGACTTTTTATACCAGGAAATATATATTGAAGTGAACTCTATCAGTGTTCATGAAATCACTGGTAAATGCAATGATTCTTTGAGAAGGAAATATGCTTTAGATTGTCAACACATTTAGAGCTTCAAACACACTTTACCTCATTATATGCATGATCTGGTTTTTGATTGCCAGTGATTTCTACAGTCTCTGACAATGCCAAGAGTAAGACCAGAATAATTTTTTACAGTGCTCTCACTCAGCATAAACATGCAAATATTTGTATTGATGGTGCTAAATTAATAACGTATCATGTGTATCAAACAGCAACACAGTTTGTCAGTCTGTTTCTGCTTGTCGCTGGCTTGTTTGGCTAGCTAGGCAACAATGTTGCCTTGACTTCAGAAACACTGGCTAAAGCATAGGGCTACTGACAGATCTTTTCACAAAAATGATCAGATTAATATTGCCATTGAGAAAATTCCAAATAAAACGAGACATGACCTTTTTCAAGGTCAGTCTCGCAAAAAGACGCATTCTTGCGTTCTAACTACCCGCTATTCAAAGCGCTCTGAACAAATTAAGGGAATCGTTCACAAACATTGGCACATACTAAAATCCGATGATAGTCTCGGTAATGTGTTTTCGGACCTTCCCTTGGTTGTATTCTCGCGGGGCAGAAATCTCAGAGACCAATTGGTACACTCTGATTTACCACCCCAAGATATTCCTGAACAACGTCTATTTGCGCCACTACTGGATGGAAATTACAAGTGTAATGTCTGTGCTCAATGCAATGGCACTTATAAATGTAGATCCTTCAAACATACTCAAACAGGGAAATCGATCCCAATCAAAGGTGTTATCACGTGCACCACTAAGGCAGTTATTTATCTTATAACTTGTCCTTGTGGTAAAAATTATGCGGGTAAAACAAATCGTGAATTAAAAGTACGTATCTCAGAGCATCGTAGCACCATTAGGTGCAAAAATTTGACTTACCCAGTTGCGGCCCACTTTTTGGAAGCAAACCACTCGATTTCGTCTCTGCGTTATATTGGCATCGAACATGTCACCCTCCCGAGGAGAGGGGGTGACCTCGACAATTTATTGTTAAAACGAGAGGCTGCCTGGATCTTTAACTTAAAGACCCTTGCTCCCTTCGGTCTCAACGTAGACTTTGATCTGAAGCCATTCTTGTGATTATTGTGACTTTGCCATTGTAATTGTTTGTAAGCTTGTGTAGTCTAAAATTAATCCATGATCGTATGCTATCCATTTGTTTTTTTGTATGTTCTTTGTATGCCATTTTAATATTTCAGAGTTAACCAATGATATTAGGCCACACTTGGCCATGATTACAGACACCTGTGTGTCTTTTGACACTATATAAACGAGTCATCTCGCAGTGTTTGTGATCATACCTTGATGAAGACAGCTTGGCTGTCGAAACGTTGGACATTACATTTTTTTGCATCTGAGCTCCCTTATTTTCAAATGCTATGAGTAAGACCAGAATTGTTTTACAGTGCTGTCACTCAGCATAAACATGCAAATATATTTGTATTGATGGTGCTAAATTAATAACGTATCATGTGTATCAAACAGCAACACAGTGTGTCAGTCTGTTTCTGCTTGTCGCTGGCATGTTTGGCTAACTAGGCAACAATGTTGCCTTGACTTCAGAAACACACTGGCTAAAGCATAGGGCTACTGACAGATCTTTTTGGTATGCCTGACTAGTCACTCCTGCAGCATCTGTGTACATTGCTGTTTCCCTCACTCACTGTCCAGTTTTATATTTATGATCTGTGGAAGACATTTATCATGCTTTTGAGATGAAGTTAAGATTTCCATATGAGGCATTTCTAAATAGACTTTTATTAAGTGTTTCTCATTCTGCTGGAGTTGACCTAGTATTTTATATCAAACCTGTTTCTCCATTTGTAACTCACCCATCAAAAATCACAATATGCCTTTTTAAATGATTTGTTCTGGTCTAATTCCTCAAATGGAAAAGCAGAAAAATCTGTGCACTCCTGGATAGAAATTTGTATGGTGCTCTTCGATGTACCATGTTTGTGGCATTGATGAATAAATAATTTTACTTCAAGTCAGGTGTTTTCTATACTACATGGCCAAAAGTATGTGGGTATATGCTTGTTGAACATCTCATTCCAAAATCATGGGGATTAATATGGAGTTGGTCCCATAACAGACCCCACTCTTTTAGGAAGGCTTTCCACTAGATGTTGGAACATTTCTATGGGGACTTCCATTCAGCCACAAGGGCATTAGTGATGTCGAGCACTGATGTTGGGAGGTTAGGCCTGGCTCGCAGTCGTAGATCCAATTCATCCCAAAGGTGTTCGATGGAGTTGAGGTCAGGGCTCTGTGCAGGTCAGTCAAGTTCTTCCACACTGACAAACCATTTCTGTATGGACCTCGCTTTGGCAAGGGGGGCATTGTCATGCTGAAACAGGAAAGGGCCTTCCCCAAACTGTTGCCACAAAGTTGGAAGCATAGAATCGTCTAGAATATAATTGTATGCTGTAGCGTTAACATTTCCCTTCACGGGAACTAAGGGGCCTAGCCCAAACCATGAAAAACAGCCCCTGACCATTATTCCTCCTCCACCAAACTTTACAAATGGCACTATGCATTGGGGCAGGTAGCGTTCTCCTGGCATCTGCCAAACCCAGATTTGTCTGTGGAAACCCTTTTCAGGAAGCTCCTGGCGAACAGTTATTATGCTGACGTTGCTTCCAGAGGCAGTTTGGAACTCGGTAGTTAGTGTTGCAACCGAGGACAGACAATTTTTAAGCGCTTCACCGTTCTTTGAGTTTGTGTGGCCTACCATTTTGCGGCTGAGCCGTTGTTGCTCCTAGACATTTCCACTTCACAATAACTGCACTTACAGTTGACCAGGTCACCTCTAGCAGGGCAGAAATTTGACGAACTGATTTGTTGGAAAGGTGGCATACAATGACGGTGCCACGTTGAAAGTCACTGAGCTCTTCAGTAAGGCTATTCTACTGCCAATGTTTGTCTATGGAGACTGCATGGCTGTGTGCTTGATTTTATACACCTGTCAGCAATGGGTGTGGCTGAAATAGCTGAATCCACAAATTTGAAGGGATGTCCACATACTTTTGTATATATAGTGTAGGAAACTAGCTTCTTTGCAAAAAACTAGCCTAGTATTCATAGTATATTGTAAATATCTGACTGCCACGAGAATAGGATTCTGTACAAGTCAGGATCAAATGCATATATAAGGCAACAAATATTAGTTAAATAAAATATGGAACAGCAAATGAAAATATTCAACATATCTTTCGTTTTGGATCAAGGTAGCTAGCTAGGTGTCAGCTAGAGATACGTGCAGGAACTTGTAGGGATTTGTAGTCTTGCATGATATCTACTTTGATGCTAATTAGCATTTTAGAATCTGAGAGTAAATAGAGCCGAATATATTGATAAAAGTCACCTTGTCCGAGAGAGATGTACATGGTTATCAAAACGCCACGCCAGGGCAAGCCTACATGAAACACAGATATTTTTTTATTTCACCTTTATTTAACCAGGTAGGCAAGTTGAGAACAAGTTCTCATTTACAATTGCGACCTGGCCAAGTTAAAGCAAAGCAGTTTGACACATACAACAACACAGAGTTCCACATGGAGTAAAATAAACATACAGTCAATAATATAGTAGAAAAATAAGTCTATATACAAAGTGAGCAAATGAGGTGAGATAAGAGAGGTAAAGGCAAAAAAGGCCATGTTGGCGAAGTAAATACAATATAGCAAGTAAAACACTTGAATAGTAGATTTGCAGTGGAAGAAAGTGCAAAGTAGAAATAGAAATAATGGGGTGCAAAGGAGCAAAATAAATAAATAAATACAGTAGGGGAAGAGGTAGTTGTTTGGGCTAAATTATAGATGGGCTATGTACAGGTGCAGTAATCTGTGAGCTGCTCTGACAGCTGGTGCTTAAAGCTAGTGAGGGAGGTAAGTATTTCCAGTTTTAGAGGTTTTTGTAGTTCGTTCCAGTCATTGGCAGCAGAGAACTGGAAGGAGAGGCGGCCGAAGGAGGAATTGGCTTTGGGGGTGACCAGAGAGATATTCCTGCTGGAGCGCGTGCTACAGGTGGGTGCTCCTATGGTGACCAGCGAGCTGAGATAAGGGGGAACTTTACCTAGTAGGGTTTTGTAGATGACCTGGAGCCAGTGGGTTTGGCGACGAGTATGAAGCGAGGGCCAGCCAACGACATTTTACATTTACATTTTAGTCATTTAGCAGATGCTCTTATCCAGAGCAACTTACAGTAGTGAATGCATACATTTCTTTTTTCGTACTGGTCCCCCGTGGGAATCGAACCCACAACCCTGGTGTTGCAAACACCATGCTCTACCAACTGAGCCACACAGGACCACAACGAGAGCCTACAGGTCACAGTGGTGGGTAGTATATGGAGCTTTGGTGGCAAAACGGATGGCACTGTGATAGACTGCATCCAATTTATTGAGTAGGGTATTGGAGGCTATTTTGTAAATGACATCGCCAAAGTTGAGGATCGGTAGTATGGTCAGTTTTACGAGGGTATGTTTGGCAGCATGAGTGAAAGATGCTTTGTTGTGAAATAGGAAGCCAATTCTAGATTTAACTTTGGATTGGAGATGTTTGATGTGAGTCTGGAAGGAGAGTTTACAGTCTAACCAGACACCTAGGTATTTGTAGTTGTCCACATATTCTAAGTCAGAACCGTCCAGAGTAGTGATGCTGGACGGGCGGGCAGGTGCAGGCAGCGATTGGTTGAAGAGCATGCATTTAGTTTTACTTGTATTTAATAGCAGTTGGAGGCCACGGAAGGAGAGTTGTATGGCATTGAAGCTCGTCTGGAGGGTAGTTAACACAGTGTCCAAAGAAGGGCCAGACGTATACAGAATGGTGTCGTCTGCGTAGAGGTGGATCAGAGACTCACCAGCAGCAAGAGCGATATTATTGATGTATACAGAGAAAAGAGTCGCCCCAAGAATTGAACCCTGTGGCACCCCCATAGAGATTGCCAGAGGCCCGGACAACAGGCCCTCCGATTTGACACACTGAACTCTATCAGAGAAGTAGTGGGGGAACCAGGCGAGGCAATCATTTGAGAAACCAAAGCTATTGAGTCTGCCGATGAGGATGTGGTGATTGACAGAGTCGAAAGCCTTGGCCAGGTCAATGAATACGGCTGCACAGTATTGTTTCTTATCGATGGCGGTTAAGATATCGTTTAGGACCTTGAGCATGGCTGAGGTGCACCATGACCAGTTCTGAAACCAGATTGCATAGCGGAGAAGGTGCGGTGGGATTCGAAATGGTCGGTAATCTGTTTATTGACTTGGCTTTCGAAGACTTTAGAAAGGCAGGGTAGGATAGATATAGGTCTGTAGCAGTTTGGGTCAAGAGTGTTCCCCCCTTTGAAGAGGGGGATGACCGCAGCTGATTTCCAATCTTTGGGAATCTCTGACGACACGAAAGAGAGGTTGAACAGGCTAGTAATAGGGGTTGCAACAATTTCGGCAGATAATTTTAGAAAGAAAGGGTGCAGATTGTCTAGCCCGGCTGATTTGTAGTGGTCCAGATTTTGCAGCTCTTTCAGAACATCAGCTGACTGGATTTGGGAGAAGGAGAAATGGGGAAGGCTTGGGCGAGTTGCTGTGGGGGGTGCAGTGCTGTTGACCAGGGTAGGGGTAGCCAGGTGGAAAGCATGGCCAGCCGTAGTTAAATGCTTATTGAAATTCTCAATTATCAAGGATTCATCGGTGGTGACAGAGTTTCCTATCCTCAGTGCAGTGGGCAGCTGGGAGGAGGTGCTCTTATTCTCCAAGGACTTTACAGTGTCCCAGAACTTTTTTGAGTTTGTGTTGCAGGAAGTAAATTTCTGCTTGAAAAAGCTAGCCTTGGCTTTTCTAACTGCCTTTGTATATTGGTTTCTAACTTCCCTGAAAAGTTGCATATCACGGGGGCTGTTCGATGCTAATGCAGAACGCCACAGGATGTTTTTGTATTGGTTAAGGGCAGTCAGGTCTGGAGAGAACCAGGGGCTATATCTGTTCCTGGTTCTAAATTTCTTGAATGGGGCATGCTTATTTAAGATGGTGAGGAAGGCATTTAAAAAAAAGAACCAGGCATCCTCTACTGAAGGGATGAGGTTAATATCCTTCCAGGATACCCGGGTCGATTAGAAAGGCCTGCTCGCTGAAGTGTTTCAGGGAGTTTTTGTTTGAAGTGGTTTTAAAATTCCCTATGGGAAACAATAATGGCGAAAAAACGATTGTAACCATTTCCGTGTTTGACCGCTAGGTTTTATGGATATTATGACCACAGATAAAACAACGAGACAGATATTTCACCGGATGTATAAATGTGAAGCATCTGGTTGGCGGTTCCACTCACGACCAAATATGGTCATGAGAGGAAGCCCGGTGGCCAGCACAGGGAGAAAATGGAGCGAGATGGATTGCCCGCATTCTGCACATTTTCTCATTGATGAAACATTTGATTTCCACACAGTTTTCTGTTTTCAAAACTATAATTTGTAACGAACAGAGTGGACTGCGTTAGTAGTCTTTACCCTCTGCCAAAGTTTCAAAAAAGTGCGTTGTTTAGGAGCGCAAGTGCGAATTGAGTTATTGCACACGCGCACTGCACAAAGTAGGCGTTCCTTACGGAAATATCCAAATAAATGCTGGAATGTTCTTGGCAATATCGACTATGATTGACTTGGTCACATTGGAAAGACAGGCTCTGGTATATGTTGGGTTAGTTATAAAGCTATTTTTGTCCACTGTGGGGCTTATTCAAGGGTTTTCCCAAACTCGGTCCTGCCACCTGAAATTTCGGGATCATTACCCATTATTTCGTTTTTTTAAAGACACAGAAAACGGAGGCAGTGGGAGAACCTATTCAACTAAGTAGATATATTCTGAAAGTGATCTAAAACGATGTATTACTAGCTAGCTTTCTACAAAAACTTGTTGAGGATAACTCAAATGAGCTGCTAACGTAATGTTGGCTAATTTTATATACTGTATAGTTAGCTACGGGAGTTTAAATATCACCCGTTTACTAACTTCATATTAGCTAGTTGGCTACAAACGCATCAAGATAGCTAACAGCCATGGAAAAGGGTGAAAGGATTAGCTAGCACTTCCAGCTGTCAGAGAAGGGAGAGGAGGCTACTCTGGATTGGACCGGTACCTTTTGTGGGAGGACATAATGAAACTATTCTCCAGTCCCTAGCGAGAAACTGAGGACAGACAACATAATATTCAGGGCTGTCTAACTTGAGTATAATGCAGCCTGTTTAGCTTTCTGTCCTCGGATACAGAGGCGTCAAATCCTGTCTGCAGATGAAGTCCCAATTAATGTTGTAAGGGTACATCCTTGTATGCCAAGGATTGTGTACCTATGTTAGCAAATTGTGAACCAAAAATTGTTTAAAAGTCAGTGTATAAACGTTTTTACAACTGGAGCAGGTCAACCCTGATGGGTATCCACACTTCTGTTCCAGCACACACACCTGATTCAATGTATCAAACCTAATTAGTTAATGAAGTGTGCTATTGTTGGGCTGAAACAGAAGTCTACTCACCCACTAGATCAGAGGGAGGTTGGCTGCCACTGGTATTTACTCTTTAAAAAAAATGATTTTTTTAAAATGTATTTATTTTTTAACACATAATTGTTTTAGTAATAGCCTACTTGTTACTAATGTCTAACCTTTTACATAAATTAGCTTACTTGTACACTTTTAAATATGACATGTTGATTCTTTGAAGTTAACAATTTAAAACAAGTTTAAACACTTAACTATTTTTCAAGATGACTAGTGTTGATGATGGATCACAATCCTGCAATAAAGATGGGAAGGGAATCTCTAATTTGTCTGTATTCTCAAATTAACATGACTTGTTTTTCTTCACTCGCATGCTCTCCAATTTAGTTTTATTTGATTGTTACAATTTTTTTCAGAATATCAGTCATGTGAACCCATTTTGCAGCTGATAATGGCACGCAACACCAATGCAGCCATAGGCTTACAGCAGTGGTTCTTAACTCCAGTCCTTCAGTACCCCCAACAGCACATTTTTTTGTAGCCCCGGACAAACATGCCTGATGATTAGTTGACAAGTTGAATCCGGTGTGTTTCTCTGGGGCTACAATTGTGATAATGCCTAAGACAGTTTGGGTCCTGGGGTAGACAGTCATTGTAAAATAAGAATTTGTTCTTAACTGACTTGTTAAATAAAAGACTACCACAATTTGTCTATGCTAAATGTGTTGAAAGTGTAATGCAAGACGAGGTGAAGGTGCTCTACTCAAACCACACAACAGAATCATTTAGATTAACCAGGGCATATTACAACAATATTGTATAATTGAGGGATGTCTCCTTTCATATTTGGAAAAGGACAAAGTAGTTTAAATAGAAACTGATGCTGCTGCAGCATTGTCATCTTCACAGTGGGAATGCAGTTGATGTGGGTGTCTTTATAGGTCAGCTGGTGAACCTACAGTAGTACATAAATGAAAAGCACACCTGATGTTAGAATATCACTTCTTCAGGTCATCTAGACCATCAGGGTTCTTAATTGTTGGGTTGTGTTTAATTCATTCAGGTGTTGTATAAAGATGACTTTGTTGGGCTGGAACATCCAGTCAACACAGCATGTTGTCTCATCACATTGAGGCCTTTGTCCAATGCTGTAATTATCATTGGGTTTTATGACAATCACTGGATTTTCTTTTGTGTGTGCAATAGTGACCTCCAGGCTCCCCTTGTCATGGTCATTGCTAGAAGGGATCCAGCTTTTGTCAAATGAATGTCATATTTGACATTTCATAGCAGATTAGGAGAATTTAGGCTGCAGGTTGAGAATTAGGTTAGGAAAAGGGTTTGCTAAAATGCTAAACTATTGTTGGACAATGTTGACCAAAGCTGGATCCTTTTTAGCCAATACCCCTTCTTCATAGGCCTGGATTACATGGTTGCGTTCAAGACAAGGTCGTTTTCATTGGTCTGTTGTCAGAGTAGGCCTAGGCTACCATCGTATAAAAAAGGTGTGCTAATTTCTGAAATCAGTGTAGAATAGCATGACATGTTTATCAAAGGCCACATTTTTCCAGTGCAAAGGAAACGTCTCTAAACCTATGCCACTACGCGCTTTTTAATAGCCTAAAAATTAGCACTATCCAATCTACTCATCACAAATGCGATGATCGAGGTATGCACTCCTTTGTTATGAAGGTGCATTTTTTTTAGCTTCCCCAAAATGTTAAACTCACGTGACACATGCTAATTGCTAGACTACAACTATCTAGCTAATTTTAGATAATTTAGTGTTAACACCTGGTTAGCATAACAGCTCAACTATGGGACTCCCAATCACGGCTGGTTGTGATACAGCCTGGATTCGAACCACTGTCTGCAGTGACGCCTCTAGCACTGGGATGCAGTGCCTTAGACCGCTACTCCACTCGGGGGCCCAACGTCAGATAGGACTTTTCGTAGGAGGCAGCAAGCTAATATCAAAAACAGTACAGTGAAAGATATTTATAAATTGCCCCTTCTGTCTGTGGTACAGTATAGTTTAGAAACGGATACATTTGTTGTTTACAACGGCTTCCACCGAAACCAACGACGCATGGGAACCGCAAAGCATGATGGGTTGAAATAAAATGCAATGAGAAACACCAGCGAAAGCTGCGACAGATTGACCAATAACTACACCAAATGCATAACGGCGTAGCCAATAGGAGATAGGTGCGATCAGGTCTGGTCAGTTACACACCCACATTACTTTCTGACAACCACTACTTAGCGGGAGTTGTAGCTGTGAAACCAAGCGTCCATACAGCGGAGACAACCGGCGTTGGATTAATTAGGTAAAAAATAGCTTGGCTATTATGAGATGTCGATCGTTGTCATTTGCTCATAGTGGAGGAGGTGGTCTATTATTAATTTGCTCTCTGAATTGATAAGTAACGTTACAGTTGAAACGGTTATTTGCGTCTGAGTGGCACACAATGGTAATTGACGTTGATTCACCTGCAAGCTAGCTAACGTTAGATTGAAATTATTGACAGCTGTCTGACAATGTTGACATCTAGCTAATATCGTGACATAATGACTTGTTAGCACCAGTTTTACACTTAAAGGAAAACAATGCTGTTTGCACAGAATGTTAACGTTAGCTCATTTTAAATCGACTCATTTGGGAAAACGGTATTAGCTAGCTACTGTATAACTTAGCTGTCTTTGTTTTTTTTTGTCTGTAACAATCTTGACAACTAACGTTAACTAGCTAGCAAACTAGATATTTATCAAAGCAAAGGTCATCCCCCTCCCGAGTGGTGATGTGGAAAATTTCACATACGTTCTTTGGAGAAGATAAGAATTCTAGCTAGCAATTAACTTTAGAAGCGTATCCATAGAAACTGCGCAGTAGCGGTGATGGAAATTGTTATGCAACGTTGATAAAATAATAGTTCCCAGGGATGCCATGTGCCTGTTATTATGTAACTTATTTACATGGCAACAGGCCAAGTGGTGCTTTGTGTGTTAAGCTCTGATCTGAAGATGCAGCTTTAGCTACTAGTGGATGAGCCTTAACACGCCAAGCTCTTTATAGAAGAATTGAGTACCGTTAAATGCTGGGTGAGACCAGGTTGATCCTCCCATGCCATTAATACCGTGATGTGTTTTGGTCTCCTAGGGCAACCATGTCTGACAGAAAAGCAGTCATAAAAAATGCGGACATGTCGGAGGAGATGCAGCAGGACGCAGTGGAGTGCGCCACGCAGGCACTGGAGAAGTACAACATCGAGAAAGACATCGCTGCATACATCAAGAAGGTACCCAGATGACAGTTCAATGAGTAACATGGTCTGTGGTCCATGGAAGTCACTGAACTTCACTAACAGCGTTGTGCTGAGACCAGGCTTTGTGGAATCTAGCTCCTAATACATCGATTTGCCCAAGGTCAATACTTTAAAAAATGCTCACCTGTTTGGCCAGAAGTTACACTCTGGGCTGCGGGGGATTGATTTGAGTTTGCGATGTGTGTTAGACGCTCAAAGGATCCGTTTAATTGCATACACGGGTAAAGGGATGTTATCCCAGGTTTTGGTATGAAATTGCGTTAAAATAGTCAGACCTTCATACTAAACGTTAGCTGCCTGACTTACAAGTTACTGGTTTACTGTAAATCAAGGGCAAACTATATGAAATTATTTACTAGGTACAGTTACAGCTCCCGAGTGGCGTAGTGGTCTAAGGCACTGCATCTCAGTGGAAGAGGTGTCACTTGAGTTCCTATGTGTCTACATTACCAACAGACTAACATGGTCCAAGCACACCAAGATAGTTGTGAAGAGGGTATGACAAAACCTATTCCCCCTCAAGAGACTGAAAAGATTTGGCGTGGGTCCTCAGATCCTCAAAAGGTTTTACAGCTACACCATCGAGAGCATCCTGACGGGTTGTATGTTATGGCAACTGCTCGGACTCCCACTGCAAGGCACTACAGAGGGTAGTGCATAAGGCCCAGTACATCACTGGGGCCAAGCTTCCTGCCATCCAGGGCCTCTATACTAGGCGGTGTCAGAGGAAGGCCCTAAAAATTGTCAGACTCCAGCCACCCTAGTCAGACTGTTCTCTCTGCTACCGTGCGGTACTGGAGCGCCAAGTCTAGGTCCAAAAGACCTCTTAACAGCTTCTACCCCACAAGCCATAAGACTCCTGAACACGCTGCTGCTACGCTCTGTTTATCTATGCATAGTCACTTGTAACTCTGCCTACATGTACATATTACCTTGACTAACCGGTGCCCCCTGTATATACCCTCGCTATTGTTATTTTACTGCTGCTCTCTAATTACTTTTTTCTTAACACTTATTTTCTTAGCTGCATTGTTGGTTAAGGGCTTATAAGGTCTACACCTATTGTATCTGCATGTGACAAATCAAATTTGATGGATTCCAGGTTGTAGTTGTAAATGAAAACCAGATAACTTGTCCTCAACTAGCCTAACGGTGAAATAAAACATTTCTTGGCAAATGAGAAGCTGTAACAGGTATTGTAAACAAATTTGAGATGCACGTGGAACATTTCTGGGATCTTTTATTTCAGCTAATGAAACATGGGACCAACTAATTTTGTTCAGTAGCTCACTTAATGGTTTCCTCAATGAATGCATGTCTGATTCATCACTGCATTCCTCTCTGCCCCTCCCAGGAGTTTGACAAGAAGTACAATCCCACCTGGCATTGCATCGTAGGGAGGAACTTTGGCAGCTACGTGACCCATGAGACCAAGCATTTCATCTACTTCTACTTGGGCCAGGTGGCCATCCTGCTTTTCAAGTCTGGCTAAACGGCCAGTGGCCCCAGCCCCTTCAACACCAACTGACCATTAAATACTGACTCGACAGAAAGGCTGTATCATCCTGGTCAATGGGGACTGCCTTTTTCTGTGCTGCTTTGTTCCTCTTTAAGAAAAAAAACATGGCCATGTGAGATTAAACACTTGTATTTATTTTTGTTTTCTACTACAGTAGATTTGATGTCACCGGTTCTTTTTTATTTTTATTAAAGTGATATCGTTTGGCTCTGGGTTTAACTTTTGGAGTACTTTATTTTTGCTACTTATGTTCACTCATTTGTGCTATGTGGATTGTCCAAGTTGATAGAATGACAGCACTGATTGTGTAAGAGGCCATTTAATATATGATAACCAGAAACTACATGCGGTGGGTGAAAATAGGTGAATCTAACTCACTTAACCATAAATTGCACTAGCTCAGGTAAATGTCAAAGATCACATGAAGAGGTAAAGGGCTCTTTGCCAAAATCTGCCACCAGGGCATAAGCTCTTCCAGGTACTTGTAATAGTTTTTCGGTCTGCGGGTTAGATGGCTACAGCGAACGGCTTTTTAATTGTTTATTTAACGTTTAACTAGGTAAGTAAACACTTATTTACAATGACGGTATAGGGACAGTGGGTTAACAGATTTTACCTGTCAGCTCGGGGCTTCGTTCTAGCAACCTTTCGGTTACTTCTAGTCAAACCAGGGAATATATCTTACCCATACATTCCTATAGCAGTTTCTTGGGCCAGACCATAGAATGGGATTTATAGGATCTCTAGTCCAGACCTAAAAATAATTCAGACCGTCGGGGGTACTCGCGTCGTTAACCATTTTGTTTACACGGTCGTGTTCCTTCATCAGGACCTCATATCCTCCAATTGGGGCAAAATGTATAGCAAAGAATGGCAACGCTTGCATGTGGTCGTCACAATGTATTTGAAGATCATTGTAAAAGCGTCTCCATAGGAAGTTTATTTAGAAACCTAATACTCCACAAATTTCATTTACAGGTATTTGAATAACCATTTAAGGACGTGTGCCCAATGGGCTGCAACCAATGAAATGTTAATGTCTGCCACAAGAGTTAGTTCTAGCTAGCATTGACAGCGAACATGTGGGTAGCCAACGCGGCCAGTGTCCAGACCTAGAAACAAGGTCCGTAACTTGTGTGGCCCAAGTTAAACTACATCTGTCCTTTATACACAGGCAAGATCGAAAGAGTTGCTGTTTTGCATGTCCCAACATCCTATGGGAGGTTAATGTATTTAGTCAAACCGTTTAATCATGAATACTTCAGTGCCAATTGACTAAAAGCTCTTCAATCGATACTAGTGAAGGGATGAATGAAAGCCAACTGGAAACTGATTTGGCAAACCTAAGCCAGGATTAGGTAGACAGACTTCAATGACAGCAACCAAACACCTGAAGCTCACTGAATGCCTTGGCGACAGCCCAGCCTGCCGCCACAACCCCATTGAGAGGTTTGAATTAAAAGGGTGCCGCTTGGGCTCTACCAGGACACAAAGATTCTGAAGAATTCAAACCCCGCCTCAACTTCAATAGCCCATCAATACACAATCACATACAGCCAGAAGGTGGGATAGGACTGTGGTGGTACTCTTTATTACAACATTTAGAAAACCAGTTTGTGAGGGTAGACACCGTTGGAGAGGCAGAAAGAGGAGCGCAGGTAACCCTTCAGCTGGGGAACCTTCTTAATGAGGGGCAGCAACTGAGAGTCTACAGTCTTCTGGTCCTCCTTCCTCTGCTCTGTCAACTGGTACTTCTGTGGAGGGGGGGAGCAAGGTAAGAGATTGTCAGAGAACTTCAGCTTGTTGCCTACCAATTAAAAGCATTTTCTATTTCCAACCTAGTTTTTTTTTTGCCACAACCAAAGAGGAAAGTAGTTATCTACCATTTATTGAACAAAAGATCCATCCAAGTGAAAGATTTGAGCTGTCCGGATAAACTGACTGCATTCTTCAAATAACATTCTTAGGAATGAGGGATTTATACACGTTGTGCATCTAGTACAAGGGTCGGCAACAGGGTCCGCAGGCCAAAACCAGCTCGCAAGTAAAAACACCAGGAATCCAGCTAAAAATGTGTTTTATTTAGGAAATCTGTTTACCAAGTATTCCCACTAATACATTTTTAAAAGGAAACGTGATCGTGTCTAAATGTAATCAAGGTATAAAATTATTTTAAAAGCCAATCTCTTTTTGTGGTCAATTTGCAGTGTACCAGTTATTATAATTATGTTACTGCTACTGCCCGTCAACCATCTACTCTGACAAATCGGCCCACAGCTGAATCTAGCTGCCTACCCCGATTTATTATGTGCACACTGCTTGTACGCTACCAGTCCAATGACAACCTTCAATAGTTACCCCTCACCTCTACTCCCCCCACCAGTTTGTAAATCCCAGAAGGGTTTGCAAGTATGTATAGGTTGTGTATGTCTAATGTGGGGTTCACCTCTTTTTCTGTGTCAAAAATCTCTCCCTCCTGGTGGCGGGGTCTCCTCAGCCTCTTCTTCTTGAAGTAGGCGTCTGACAGAGTCTTGGGGATCTTCATGCCAGAGATGTCAACCTTGGTTGTGGTGGCGATGACAAACTTTTGGTGTGCCCTGCGCAGGGGGACACGGTTCAGGGCCAGGGGACCTAAAAGTTGGAGAGCGAGTGGAGGATTGAGTTACAACTGAAATAGCAAGAAGAGCATATTTTCAAAACATCACACCAAGGTAGGTATGGATACCTGGTGAGGTACTGCAGCTGCAGACATTCTGAAAATAAAATCTCACTGGACATTCTGAAAATAACTAACTTTATGCAACACATGTTTTGCCAATCCACCGTGATGAATAACAATATTTCAAAGAAAGCACTGGTTGTTCTTACCAGTTACAAGCAGGAGACCACTGGAGAGCTGCTTCAGGAACACAACACGCTGAGAGGAGAGAGAAGAGTCAGTCACTGGATTGCACAGGACAACATCTACCACATGTACATGCTACAGTAGGGATCACCAGCCCTGATCCTGAAACAGGGTATACAGGCTTTAGTTCCAGCCCAGCGCAAACCCACCGGATTCTTCCTTACTGGTAAAATCAAGTGCCACAGCTGAAACCATCAAACTTGTGGCTTTCTATTAGAATAAAGAGCATTAACAAAACTATCCACAAGAAAAGTACAACAAAAATTGTACTAGGTCACTGCCAATTTAAATGTATAGGGAAACACATTACATAAATCTTTAACAAATCTGTTCAGATGTTTATCAACTTGAGTTTAATGAAAATGTTCCACTTTACACATTTATGTGCTCCCAATACAATGCTGCGAGTGTCCTCTGGCAATTGAGCCGCACTTCAAAGCTGACACCATAGCAGCAGGGCCTGCTGGGTGAATTCAGTGTGTGGGCGCAGTCCTGTGTGTGGAAACTACTGTAGTATGCCAGCAGTACGCCTGTGTGAGGCTTGTATGTGTGCGTGTTTCTATGTGTGGGCAAAAGGTGAACTGATTTGTCAGTGTGGGAGTACCAGGCAGCTTATCACATGTAGGGCGCAAAAGGGCAGCAGAGCAACAAGGGTTTTAAATTCATATGCACAGCACACAATCTGCAATATTATTGGTTGCAAAATAATTCTACAGTGAGTAAGCCTCAGTGTGTGAAAGCAACAGATATATATGAGTAAGAGCAGTGTCATGAGTTTGGCCATGAGGGTTCTCACCTTCCTGCACTGGCATCCAGTCAGCAGAACAAGGACAGTTTAAGGTGGTGTAGCTGGAGTGAGGTTACGGTATGATTCAACTCCATGACACATGTGTGCATGCATGAGTATTAATGCATGCGATCTAACCTTTCCGCGGTGGCGTCCAGTGAGCAGTACAAGCACGGTTCCTGGGGTGATGGTGGCACGCAGGTTCCTCTTATGCTGGCTGAAGGGCTTCTTACCATGGTTCTTCAGTTTACGGGCCACATCCTCTGTGGGGTAGTAACGGGGCTGGGGCAAACATGAGTTAAGGGATATTACACAACTTCACAAGTGTAGAATTAAGCAACGCCACATCTTGCTACCAGACCTAACTGTAGGCAGTATATTGAACCGATGAAAAGGTCAAAATCAGCATTTTTGTGTATACGACAGATCAAATCCGTTTCAAACCGGAATCTTCATCTGCTGAATGTGGTAGCAAGCTACAAAATCCAGCAATGGTTACAACGACCCAAGAGAAACTTGATGCCAACCTCAATTTGGGAAACAATGTTTGAGTGAGCGAAAGACTCACCATTTTGCGCATCTTGACAACGCGAGTGCCTCCATTCTTGTCACCGCCAACAGTCTTTGTGATGGTGGATGGGATCTTGACCTTCAGCTTCTTCTCAATCTAAAACAAGTACCGACAGCATGTTGATGCTTTCCGTACACTACACAAAGAAATATGACTCGACATTAACCAACATCTAGTTTTTAATAAACCCTGAACCTGTTAGTATTTATTAGGGATCTCCATTAGCTGCTGCCTTACTCTTCCTGGGGTCCAAACAAGTTTAACAGGTTCAATCTAGAGAACCAAAGTGACCACTTCCCCCATTCGGTGTGCCTCCCGTCTCACCTTGGTCTCAGTGGTCTTGGTCTTCCTCTTGTACATGGCCCTTCGGGCATACATGGCGGAGCGAGAGTAGCGACCGATGCCCCTGGCCAGGACAGGGTTTCGGCTGCAGTGAGCCTTCTTGGCCACCTTCTTCTTGTCTCCCTCTGCCATCTGGGGAGAGACGGGGAGCAGAATGGGTTAAACCCATGGATAATTCTACAATTGAGCAATATTTCTAGTATTGTAGTAATTCAATGGTCGAACATTCATTACTAGTGGATCATGAATGACTGATGCTGGTTAGTTAGCTACTTTCAATATGGTGCTGAAACAGAACGTGACAGCTAGTCTGATGTTAGCACACCAAACCTATCCAATTTTTTTGCTAAGCACATTGTGACTTCAGATATTCAAGAACGGGTAAACAAAATACTTGGCTGTAAACTATGGTCAAATTATTCCAATAATAGAGCTAAATGAGCAGGCCCCATCACTGGGTGATTGCCTGCCACTGCAACACTAGCATGTCATGAACATTTCTGCAACTTGGTAACATAACACAAGTGTGCAGGTAAAAACGGACATTTCAACAGACAAGTTAATTACTTATTTTACGCAATTGAGAAAACACCTTAAAATGACTGGAGAAAGTGTACACGCAAGCATTGGCATTAATCGGCATGACAAGTGGTAGCCAACGTACCATTCACCTTAGAAACCACGTCGGCTAGCCCTCACGTTTTGGTCGTTTTCAGTAATTCTCTATAATATGCCATTACACACGGGAAGTCAGAGGATATGATAAGTTATTACCGTAACCAGTGAATAGAAATTAAACATGGGCCAAATCTGAAATCTGCTCAAGAATTACAACGCGTTGAGATATGTAGCAGGCAGCGGGCCTACGCTTACGAAACATAACGCTATTTATTTACAAGTCATCACACACACAAAACAACCATATTCAAACATAAAGACTCTTAAGGACATAATCAATAGCCCCGTATAAATTGGATGTGGTTATTTGGTGCATTTTGTATCGATGAACACCGATTACATTTATGCAGTAGTGTGGTGAGAAGCCATTCTTACCTTTGCTATGAAAAAAAGACCGACATCCGGGGAAGTTACGTATATAAGCACGTTGCATTTGACGTTGACGTAAACAACGCAAACAAATCTTGGCCCTTGTAGTCCTTTGAGAAACAACTAATTCATCAATAAAATAAAACAATTTATAGTCAATAAACATTGTAAATGAAATCTATGACTGCTGTATTTGTCTGATAAGAGTAATGTTCATATTTGTAACTTTGTAAGTTCCAGCAATCATTATCAACTAATGAGCTGTCTACGAAAATATTTGTATCTATAGTCACATAGGACCAGTTTCCAGGACCAAGATTACGGTGGCGGTCCAGGTCACCTTCATTGCAGACCCACTGCACAGAGCAGCACATTGCTATATTGATGTGGAGCCTGAGATACATTACATGACCAAAAGTATGTGGACACTTGCTCATCAAATATCTCAATCCAAATATCATGGCCATTAATACGGAGTTGGTCCCCCCTTTGCTGCTATAACAGCCTCCATTCTAATGGGAAGGCTTTCCATTAGATCTTGGAACATTGTGTGGACTTGCTTCCATTCAGCTACAAAAATAATTCGTGAGATTGGGCACTAATGCTGGATGATTAGGTCTGGCTCGCAGTCAGCGGTCCAATTCATCCAAAAGGTATTTGATGGGGTTGAGGTCAGGGCTCTGTTCAGGTCAGTCAAGTTCTTCCACACCGAGCACAACAAACCATTCCTACATGGACCTCACTTTGTGCATGGGGGCATTGTCATGCTGAAACAGGAAAGGTCCTTCCCCAAACTGTTGCCACAAAGTTGGAAGCACAGAATCGTCTAGAATGTCATTGTATGTTGTAGTGTTAAGATATCCCTTCACTGTAACTAAGGGGCCTAGCCCAAACCATGAAAAACAGCACAAGACCATTATTCCTCCTCCAAACTTTACAGTTGGCACTATGCAAACCATTTCTCTATAGACCCGGTAGCGTTCTCCTGGCTTCCGCCAAACCCAGATTTGTCTGTCGGACTGCCAGGTGGTGAAGCGTGATTCATTACTCCAGAGAACGCATTTCCACTGCTCCAGAGTCGAATGGCGGCGAGCTTTACACTACTCCGGCCGACGCTTGGCATTGCACACGGGCTTGCGTGTGGCTGCTCGGCCATGGAATCCCATTTCATGAAGCTCCCGACCAACAGTTCTTGTGCTGACGTTGCTTCCAGAGGTAGGTTGGAACTCAGTAGTGAGTATTGCAACCAAAGATAATTTGTACATGTTACAGCACTCGGCCGTGCAGTTCCTTGAGCTGGTGTGGCCTAGAACTTCACGGCTGGGCCGCTGTTGTCCTTAGACGTTGCCACTTCACAAGAACAGCACTTACAGTTGACCGGGGCAGCTCTAGCAGGGCAGAAATTTGACAAACTGACTTGTTAGAAAGCTGGCATCCTATGACGGTGCCACATTAAAAGTCACTGAGCTTGTCAGGAAGGCCATTCTATGGCCAATGTTTGTCTATGGAAATTGCATGTGTGGCTGAAACAGCTGAAGCCACTACTTTGAAGGGGTGTCCACATAATGCCTTTAGTTAACATGCAGTGTACAGTGAAATAGACCTAGTAACTACTACATGCTACTCCATAAAGAAATCACCAACATGACAATTTGTGAATCCCAGATTTTTCACTTTAATCATAAAAAAAGATCTTTACAGGCAACCTGACAGCATACACACACGTCTTACATATATATCCAGTAATTAAGGCAATGGTGAGCCGTGCAAAGGAGTGATAATTCAGGCAAGAAATTCTGGATAAATGAGGCAATTACTTTACATTGGTTACCTCATACACTCACCTCAACTATTCATATGCTACAGCGAGAGGTAAATGGTATGTCCTGCTATGAGCTAGCATTGTCTCCAAGGCAAAGAGACTTACAAAAACAGGAGTTAATCCTTCAGATTCACAAGGCCTCTTTAAGCAGATAAACATTCATGTATGGCAACCATACAGTCTAGAAAAAGGTAGAAGGAATATGAAACATCCAAGAAAGGAGGGAGTTTCAGACATTTGTTCCTAAACATACAAATACCATTGTCTTCTGTGTTCAGAGAAACAGCAGCCATTTTCTGGAGTAATTATGAGATCTTTGCATTTTCTTTTCTCCTTTGTGTAGATGCTGGAGTCTTTTCTAATTTGAAGTGTGGGTCAAACATACAAAGAACTTAATGTTTTTACATTGGAAGTGGATATTCTTACATTTCAAGTCGATACTAAGAAAACTCTACATTGGACAAAAATCTAAGGTCTAATTCGAGTGTGTATATGGCATGTACTCTATTGAGTATGTAAGGTGTGATGTGTTTTAAGAGTGTGGATGGTATTCTAAGTACCCTTCTGAGTGTGGATGGTTTAATCGGTTCCTCAGTGAGTGTTCTCTATAATTATGGCAATACCCTGACCACCACCGATGCAAGCTGATCCCACAGCATACTTTCCTCCAATCCGCCTGAAGGAGAGAGAGCAAAACCACAAATGGAAATCACTCATCTGTGAGATATGAATTGCTCAGCCATTGAATTGTGTTATTTATTGGTTTAGTTCCTGTATGCTGATTGGCTGAAAGCTGTGGTATAGAACAGCCTTTAGCCGTGGTATATTGGTCAGATACACCACAACCCCCCTCAGGCTTTATTGCTTAATTAAAAACCTCTTACCTGTTCCCTTACATAGGACACATTTTTTTCAAGATTTGATTAGACAGTTTGTTGAACTACATATTAAGTGTTAAGTGCTCTGCGCAGTAAGAAGACTACTGGTGTGGTGGGGTTACCTGAGCTCGTGGACCAGGTGAGCAGTGATGCGTGCTCCAGAGGCTCCCAGGGGGTGGCCGATGGCAATAGCCCCCCCATCAGCATTACTCTTCTCTGGGTCCAGACCCAATGCCTTGGCAACCGCCAGGTACTGAGCAGCAAATGCCTCATTCACCTGAGAGACAGCAAAAGGTGAGAGGACATGAGAAGTCGGCGCAGGACAAAGAAACAGAGCAAGTGAGAAGGAGGAAGTCAATTCTATAGGGTGTGCTACAAGAAGGAGATTGAGTAAAGCAAAACAAGGCAACACAATATCTGCGATTTCCTGCATCAGTTCCTATTCATGAACTTAGACAAGCATACCTCCACCAGATCCATGTCTTGGAGGGTGAGACCTGCTTTCTTCAGGGCTTCTGTGATGGCTGGGACTGGGCCTGAGGGGGAGAATGCCAGAACCTTACCAACAGAAACCACTAGATGGCCATGCTAGAAAGGACTATATTTGGCTGTATCATATGTTTTCATCAAGTATATGAGAAATTTGTTGCCAGTCACCCACCTATTCCCATAATGCTTGGGTCACAGCCGGAGACGTGATAGGCCACTATTCTTGCCAATGGGGTGAGCTTGTGCTCCTTCACAGCTTCCTCACTGGCTATCACCACAGCAGCAGCACCGTCAGACACACCCTGTTGAACAGTACATTCAAAACTAGCACACAAATTATCTGCACGCCATTTAAAACCAGTGTGCTTGGGGACAGACTGAATGTGATACTCTGTTGGCAAGAGTTGGTAGGAACTGGGTGAAAGGGCTTGGATCCAGAAGTGAATCACTTTTGTTAAGTACTCACTGATGCGTTGGCGGCAGTGACCGTTCCTCCCTTTTTGAAGACAGGGGGTAGTCTAGCCATCTGCTCCAGGGTGGTCTGGGGGCGAGGGTGCTCATCCTGGGTCATGGGTACTTTTCCCTTCTTTGCCTTCACGTCGATGGGTGCAACCTCTGCCGTGTAGTGGCCCGCCTCATGGGCTAAGGTTTAGAGCACACACAGACAAAGTCAGTGATGTAGTCAGCATTCAGATAGAAATCTGGAAAAACTGTTCATTGTCATGACAAGATGCAGAAGTATTTCTGGTTTACAGAGGACAGAATCAGGAATTCCTTATTATATCAGGACAGTCTTCATGCCTTAAGTAAGGATTGTAAACATGTAAGCTTAGTTATGTTAAGGGTTGACCTCTCACCTGCCTTCCACCTCTGCTGGGTCTGGTGTGCGTATTTGTCACAGTCGTCTCTGCTGATCTCATATTTCACTGCCAGGTTCTCTGCTGTGATGCCCATGGGGATCTTAATGTGCAGGTCAGTAAGCCCCGCCCACAGAGTGTCCTCTAGCTGAGACAAAGAATACAGAACACTTTAGTTTAGTCCTTGGCATTGGTTTAGAGCAGCTGTTAAAGGGCTCTTGCAGTCAAAAATGATCAAAACCACACACACACGGTTCTTACCCCACCTCGTTTTTTAATTCAATACCTTGAGGTCAAGTCCGAACTTGGTTCCGAAGCGGACATTGCGGACAGCGTATGGCGCCTGGCTCATGCTCTCCGAGCCTCCACACAGCACCACCTCTGAATCCTTCAAACAGATTTCCTACAGAGACATACAGGGTCTTAAAGGGGACAAACGCACAAGGCTGCTAATGTTCCTAAGCAATCAGCAGAGGCAGAAACCATGTGTAACCAATGTGAAATGGCTAGTTAGTTAGCGGTGGTGCGCGCAAATAGCGTTTCAATCAGTGACATCACTCGCTCTGAAACCTGAAGTGGTTGTTCCCCTTGCGTTGCAAGGGCCGCGGCTTTTGTGACGCGATGGGTAACGATGCTTCGTGGGTGTCAGTTGTTGATGTGTGCAAGGGTCCCTGGTTCGATCCCAGGTTGGGGCGAAGAGAGGGACAGAACCTACACTGTTACACATGCACCTACAAACAAAAGGGTAGGTGACACTGCGGCAGAAAGAACTTTCCTGAGGTCTCTGTGACCAAAAACTTTGCAAAATAATAAAAAAATATATTGTGTACAGTGGGCAGGAGTCCAGTTCAGACAGAGATACTTGAAGAAATGCTCAGTGGAGTGCAACAGTTAGACTATGTAGAGTCTTAGTGCTTACAGTGTGTCTACTGTACCTGAGCTCCATTGATGATTGACTGAAAGCCGGACCCACACAGGCGGTTCACGGTGAGAGCAGGCACTGGAATGGGCACCCCACACCTCAGGCCCACGTGACGGGCAATGTATGGAGCATCTGCAGAACTCTGGAGAGAAAGAAAATCTGCCTTAAGTCAGCTCACATTTCCTTCCTAGTTTACCCTCGCCTCAGCTTGCTCTTTGGAGTTTTAGACCCACCTGCATTACGTTTCCAAAGATGACACTGTTGACAAGCTCAGGTGCCACTCCCCCAGCAGCAAGGGCAGCCTTGGATGCATGCTCTGCTAGGTCTGTTGCACTGTGGTCCTTCAGCACCCCACCGTAGGTTCCAAACGGGGTCCGCTTAGCAGACACAATAAACACATCTGGATGGAGAGAAAGAGGAGTCGGTGTGAGGTGACTAATCAAGCTTTACTGCAGCTTTGGACATGGTTTGAGTGACAAAACAGTACAAATATTAGACTTGAAAAAAGGCCATCTTGCCTACACTCACTGCCTGATGAAAGTGCATAAACGTTTGAGAGTCCTATCATAAAACTCCACTGCAGTGTCATTGCAATTCTAATGCAACTATGAATAGTGCCACGGTCACCTTCACCCTACATTCATTTCCAACTCACCTAGCCTTTAGAAATGAAACGATAGAGGCAACTGTCAGTTGTTGAATATGTGGCGGGCAGACACTTGACAACAAATACATATGTTTACATGTAGAGACTAAATGACAGCTGTCAGTCTTACATTCATTCATTCAGAATAATGATCACAGCTGGAGAGGCTAAACGGTGACAACTCTAAAAGGGGAACACAATGTTTAAATTCACAAATGTAGGCTATAGTCAGTAGTGAGCAACTAGCCATGAACAATAGTTTGAACTTTGTCGACTGTCTGGAGCAGCTGGTTATAATTTGGCAGACAGACAAACTATCAACGTTACTACGCAGACACTTTTGCAGAGCAAGAAAAACATATTGGCAGAAAACTAAAACATGCATTTCGTGGCGCGTGGTTTATCGAAAATACCATAATATTACTTACTTCTGAGCAGTGACATACCGTTGATTCCTCCTTACGTCCACGAAGGTCAATGTATCTGTTTGAACCGGGAGTCAAACTCTGGCAATGTTGGGTCGTCACTAGTTACCACAGCCACAAAGTCATAAACCCCGCCTATTTCTACAATTTATCTTCTTAAAGGGTGCTTTTAAACCTAACTTTAACCACACTGCTAACCGTATGCCTAACCTTAAACTATGACAAAAAAGCACATTCTTGTTTTACGATATAGACCATTTAGACTTTGAGGCTGTGGTAACTAATGGAAATTTGACCTTTTGCCTAAATAATCTATATCTAATCATTGAGATAACAACATTCGACAAAATAACTCTGATCAACATGTTTCTGTAAGGAAATGTTAAATGGTTCCTTGGACAATATTTATTTATCCAGGACACTCCATTTAGTATGATATTCTACTTTCGTATGGTATGTATTAATTTGTGGATGTCCATCACCCATTTGTATGATATGTTACGAATTACAATTCATATTATATCTTACGAATTAGCAAAACGTACAATATGTTACAAATATACTAAATACATTATATATTACGAAAATGCAAACGTACAATACTTTACGAATTTGTTAAACGTGTTATATATTACGAATTTCAAAACTCTCAATATGTTACGAATTCTAGCTAGGTGGCTAGAGTTTAGGGTTAGGGTTAAATGTAGGATATAGGTTAAGGATAGGAGAAGGGTTAGCTAACATGCTAAGAAGTCCCAAAGTTGTAAGTAGTGGAAAAGTTGCTGATTAGCACAAATGTGTTGCTAACGTTTACGTTATACACCCACCCACTCACCTCGACCAACCACCTAAGTAACCATCTGTCTTATGCAACCATACTAAACGTAACATATCATAACAATGGAGTGTATTTACGTACAGATAATACGACATGCTCTGAGACCGAGTTGAGCTACAACAATGGGATCGAAAGTGTCCATGTGAAGCACGAGCTAAATTTACGTCTGTTTCAAGTTACTGCGGCTGTCAAGGGGACAGCAATGATAAAATGTGTTGATACACGTGAATAACTTTTATCTGATTGGATTGAATAGTAATTAAATAGTATATCGATCATGTCCATTGCTGTATCGCGTGCCCTGTGTAGGGTATTGTCCCGACAGACTGCAGTGCCAACTAACGTTAGGTGAGTTGTCTCATGCAATTCTGGTTAGCATAGGCAAGCTAGCTAACGTTAGCTACAGCAGTTGAACATGTTTTCTTTTCTCATCCAGCTGTATGCTAAAACCTAAGCCAGTTAGCTAACTACGTTATCTATTCACTGCAGTGGAGTTCCACAAGGTTCGATTTTGGGTCCGGTACTGTTCAGTTTATATATGTTACCTATTGGCAGTTATCAGAAGGCACAGGTTTGATTTTCACTGCAACGCAGACAATACACAAATGTACATTTCTGTGTCACCAGAAGATTTTAGCTCCACGGATAAATTATTAGACTGTATTAGTGAATTAAATACTTGGATGGCTCACAACTTCCTCAAGCTAAATCAACACAAGACCGAGGTACTTATTGTTGGAGCCAAAGCACAGAGAGAAAATCTAGCTGCACATTTTAATTCACTGTCAATACGAATAAAACACCAGGTACAAAACCTAGGTGTTGTTTTAGATTCTGAACAAAATGTTGAATCACACATTAGGAATGTGACCAAAATAGCTTTTTTACCACCTAAGGAACATTGCCAAGGTGAGACCATTTCTCTCAGGCTGATACAGAGAGGCTCATCCATGCTTTTATTACAAGCAGGCTAGACTACTGTAATGCTATCCTGTCTGGTCTACCAAAGAAAGCCATTGGTCAACTGCAAAACCTACAGAATTCTCTAGCACGGATACTGACCAAGACCAGACGGAGAGCACACATTACACTGGTTTTAAGGTCTCTGCACTGGCTGCCTGTGAGTTTTAGAATTAATTTAAAGATAATTCTATTGTTTAAAACAAATCTATCGACAATTGTGCACCACAATACATGTACCCAGTGGGTCCTCAGGTCATCTGGAACTGGCCTTTTAACTATCCCAAAGCCTAGGACCAAGAGGCAGGCAGCCGTTAGTTATTATGCCCCCAGCCTCTGGAATAGCGTACCTGAGGGGGGCTGAAACTGTAGACATAAAAGAGTTCTTAAAACACATCTTTTCAGCTTTGCCTTTTCTTAGGGTGCTTTTTGGTTGTTCAGTTTGTCATTCTTTTTGTTTTTTATCATGTTTGTTGTGTAGTAAATACTTCAGCTTTTATTTTCATTTATTTTTTCCTGTAAAGCACACCGCATTGCATTCCATGTCTGAAATGTGCTTTATAAAGCTTGATTTGATCTGTTACAGTGGCTAGATTGAGCTAACTAGTAGTTCTTCCCTTCCTCTGATTTTGTATGTTGTTCTGCACAGCTCTTTGATGGGAGTGGACGGTCATGTCAGTCAAGGTCCTTGGTTTGCATCTGTCCTCACATTGAAGACATCTGCGCCGCTAAGGTAAGTTGAAGATCCTTTTGTCTATAAAGGGTTTGTTCTCTGGTGCACTTTGACTCTCTTTGCAGTTTGCTATAGGCACCATTTGTTATAAATGCACTACAAGCTCAACTTTCACTCATTCTGCCTGCATGTGCTCTAACAGAGCAGAGCCCAAGAAGAAGAAGAAAGTGGACCCTCGTAGAGAGCAGATGGTGAGAGAGAGACTGAAGAAGAAATTGAAGAAGCTGGAGAGAGTTCCTCCTGAGCTCATTCCTATTGAAGACTTTACAACCCCAGCCAAATACATGGATGAGACCAGGTATGGCTCACACACCTTTAGTGTTTAAATTAATGAAGTGGCTGACATTCCCATACAAAATCAGGGCACCACCATGAGTTACTATGGTGGGCACACCCTACCATTGAAGTAGGCACATCCATAAGCTTGGAATATTTACTGTTGCTTCACCCCCAACAGTCAATAGTGGCTTAGTTTGAACCCTGCTTACCATAGGGATCTCCAGCAATAGTCTTAGAAACACACCAAAACCAGCTGAGATGGATTGAAATTGAGTGATGCTGTGCTTAACCGATTGTTCTGTTGAGTGACACACTATTAGTGCAATCCAAATGAATTTCTCTGTCCCAATGTACACCTGAATAGGTCCCTACTCTATTTGTTCATTTTCCCTAGGGTGCGTGGTGCTCCTCAGCTTACCTTTGAAGAGAGTGAACGTCGGGCTCTACTGCTGAAGGAGTGGTCCCGCTACAAACAGGTAAATGTGATCTTGTGGTTTAAACTCTATCACTACAGTCATATTTGGAAGCAGAAATCAGTGAGCAGCCATTAACAGTACCTTTTTTGTGGACATTTTGATATACCCAGTTTCTGTGCTGCATTTTGACTTCTTTCTGCTACGAGCAGACCCAACACCGGGCAGAGATGGAGGCAGTAGGCCTAGCTGTGGAGGCCCAGAGGGAGGCTCTGGAGGAGCTGAGGCTGGAGTCAGAGGAGCTCTACCAGGCAGCACTGAGGCCAGACCCCTTGCTCTTCCCATTCAACCACCAGGGACCCAGCTACACACCGCCCAAGGCCCAGTATGAGGCACCTGAAGGCAAATACAACAACATCACCAAAGTCTACACCCAGTGAGAGGGTGGCAGCATTAACATTGTGGGCGTAACATGTGTTGACATGGTTATTACATCCCCTGGTCTTTACGTGATTTGGACAGACTAAATATTTGACCAGCATGTTTATGAAAATAGATTAGACATGAAAGCTCAGAACAACCTCCCGGCCACCAATAGTGGATGGATGTCTCATTCAAAGGGTATTTCAACCGCTTACCGACCAGAGGACCATGACCCTGTCATATTCATCATATTGACAACTGCCCTGTCATGGAACAAGTTTCAATTCACACTCAGAAAGTGATTCACATTCTGTACTGTATTGTTACATTCATAAACGTCATAGGTTTAAATACAACCTGTAAGTAAAACATACCAGAGGGTTGAAAAAGGATTCCCTTTTTTTTTGATAAGCATTTGAATGTATATAACAGACTGTAGATGAAGTATCCTGTGAAATAATAAAGACAAAGAGCCTGTGTAATGGTGTTACAGAAACGCTGGCCTCCATTTCAATAGGTAGAGAAACTCACTTGTCTCTTTCCACACAATGACCTAAACAGTATAAAAAAAGTCAGACCACTGGTGCGACCCAGAATACTGTATGGTATGGTGCGGTTACCCTTTTGCCAATACAGTAATTATTTTAGCTATTCATCAAAATACACTCACTGGCCAGTTTGTTAGGTACACCACCCCGTTCATGAAAATGGATCGCTCCTACACTCACCTGGCCGTGGCTTGTTATATAAAGCAGACAGGCTTCGAAGCATTCAGTTACTGTTCGATTGAACATTAGAATGGGCAAAACGAGTGATCTAAGCGACTTTGAGCATGGCATGATTGTCGGTGCCAGGCGCGCCGGACCCTGTATCAGAAACGGCCGCCCTCCTGAGCTTTTCACTCACAACAGTTTCTAGGGTTTACCGAGAATGGTGCGACAAACAAAAAACATGCAGTCCTGTGAGAGAAAACAGCTCGTTAATGAGAGAGATTGAAGAAGGGCAAGAATCGTCCAAGCTAACAGGCGGTCCACAAACGGACAAATAACGGTGCAGTACAACAGTAGTATGCAGAACGGCATCTCGGAACGCACAACTCATTGATCCTTGTCACGGATGGGCTATTGTAGCAGACGACCACACCGGGTTCCACTCCTATCAGCTAAAAACAAGAAGCTGCTCCAGTGGGCACGCGGTCACCAACGCTTGAAAATTTAGCAGTGGAAAACATTGCCTGGAACATGACAGCGAGTTCAGTTTACTTGAGTGGCCTGCGCAGTCCCCAGACCTCAACCCAATAGATCATCTTAGGAATGAGCTGGAACGAGCTGTTTTGCAACAATGTACCGCCGTCCAATCTGCAGCAACTGTGCGATGCCATCGCGTCAGCATGGACCAACATCACTGTGGAATGTTTCAGACACCTTGTAGAATGCCCCAGATAATTCAGGCTGTTCTGGGGGCAAGGGGGGGTCCTAATAAACTGGCCGGTGAGTGGATATTATTGCTCAGTATACAGACACACACATATCTTAATTTGTATAATTTATGGAGATAATACAAAGCACATTTTCACAATCAATACTTGCGTTATTGATCTCGGTGTAGAACGCTGTGACTTTCAAGTGTAATAGTTTAGCTTCCGTCCCTCTCCTCGCCCCTACCTGGGCTCGAACCAGGGACCTCCTGCACACATTGACAACAGCCACCCTCAAAGCATCGTTACCCATCGCTCCACAAAAGCCGTGGCCCTTGCAGAGCATGGGGAACAACTACTTCAAGGTCTCAGAGCGAGTGACGTCACCGATTGAAACGCTATTAGCGCACACCCTGCTAACTAGCTAGCCATTTCACATCGGTTACACAAGCAGTAGAGGTACACTCTCTTCATACCATTGGATTACACTGGATACCTCTGGGAAGAAACCATTTATGACAGAGTGGTTTTGGTGGTCCTGGAGAGCAGGGTTTTCCCCAGCCAACTGAACCAATAGTGTTTAAAACAAAAAGCCTTCACACCCTCTGCAGGGGGCATATTCAGCTAAATTACAGAACATTCAGATGTAATAAATTGTGTAGAACAGACATTCTGTCATGAACAAATACAACTTTTACAAGCTCTATACATAATTATAGATGCAATGTCAATAGATTAGTCTGAATAAGCCACAGGGCCATGGTTTACTAGCCACAACTCTACTGTGATTTAGTTTACGTAAATTAACAGATCTTAGATGCTACATTGTGGTTGGTTTGGCCATGTTTAGGGCCATGGCAGTGTTAACTCGGGATGGTTAAGACTGGGAGTCCTGGGGCTGGGGTGAACTTTCTCTGCTCCACCATCCGGTTCCTCTCACTCTGCTGTAATGACTCCCGGGGTAGGGGGAGGACAGACAGAGATGGTTAGGGGACAGTGCAAGAGAGATCTTTCACAATTTCCTGTTCATAAGCAAGCTGTAGCCAATATTTCTGGATGTTGATGGCATTTGCCCTGTAAATGCAGGACTGCTGGTTCCTGTGCTGCTTAGGCCGTTTCCCCCTCACAGAAAAAGTGCTGATTGTGTGCTCAACTTTACCTTGGTCTCTGGACTTGGGTTCTTCTCCCACTCTCGACGTGTAGTAGTCTTCCTTCCACTGCCAGCAGGAGGGGGATGTGCCATGCGTATAGTAGTTATGGAAACGGTTCCACAGGCTTTTGCAGGGTCTGAATTCACGCCAGTAGTCATCACAGGTCCGGGGTGGCTAGGGAGATCATAATTACAGGTAATTAGTAGCCTTGGGTGGCATGCCGTATATACCGTATAACGAGGTATTTGGAAATAGTCATGGGATGGTTTTTCAATACAGTCAAAACGATTTCTTCGTTTTTGTTATTATAAATGTGAATATTTGTAGGTACTTTAAGTAAATACCTGAAGTCAACTTGTGCAATATGTTAGGGGATAAAGAAGATCGCGTTCATTTCACCTGTCACATAATTTTTCATTATGAATCTTACCGGTAGTCCGGTGTCAGACCGGTATAAAGACAGTTTCAAGTTGGATATTCGACGGATATTCGGGCTTTCAAACCACTTGGGCCACAGACTCCAAATAAGTGTCATTATGTTGGAAAAATTGCGCACAACATTGCACAGGTCTTATTTTCAAGATTTGGACATTAATTAGTTTCCCAAAGCTAATAAACATGTGGAAATGTGAGCAGCATTTTGTATTCCTAGTTGAATTGGTTATGGAGCGTAAACAAAGTACAAACCTTTTTTACATTCGAATTTCAATAGCTCATTGGTCATGTGACTTACTTGACTCAAACAAGGTTCAGAACGTCCACTGACCACCCCTTTATATCACACGCCCTTTAGTTTGTCCATTTTCATCTCACAAGATTTTACATACATTTTTCAACATTTAGAATTTCAATAGCTCCTTGGTCATATGACCTACTGACCTCAAACAAGGTTCAGAATGTCCACTGACTATACCTTCATATCGCACACTCTGATGTTTTTCTACTTTCATATCATGCTATTAGACTTAAATCTGTAAGCTTTGCAGGCCTTCATTTCACATGGGTGTTAAAACAATGTTTTGAAGTTAACAAATGTTCCAGCCTCGCAATAACTATCTTTCACATGGACCCTGAAAAGATCCGCAAATGGCTGTATGTGGTATGGATCAAGGACAGGAGAGGTGTTCAAACAGAGGTGCTTAAAGGAATGCGCACAGGTAGGCCTCATGAAAATCAATGTTTCATATGCTCTTTTTAATCACAGTAATAGGCAGTGATTTGTCAGTCAGAGTGAGCTTGATAACGTGAAATAATCTTTTTCATAGCATAACTTTCATATACTGTACATTAAGACAAATCCTTCTACGTTGAGTATTAGAACACAGTTTACATAACCTGATAATGACTTGATATTTGAGTGCATTCACAAGCCACCTGAGACAACTTACACAATGTAATAGTGCATTTGAGGGTTGGTTTTTCTGTTGAAAATAATTATCTGATGCATGGCCTACTATTTCTAACTGGAAAAATAAATTCCTACATCTTTTGTGAGTAAAATCCTTTTTCCAAAATTGATTTAGGTAGATTTTTGTGAAGAGGTATGAGGGTTGTGATATGGGTAATTTAATAGTAAAATCATTTAAGGGATCAATATATTTCTATATTGCTTCCCCAGTATCTGCATGAACCATCAGGCCTATTGTTTTTGGTTGACCCTGCTGGACAGAAAGAGAAGGAGGAATCGGAACACGCTACATTCAAAATCAGGTCTTAGTTATTCAATTGTACTGTATCTAATACATATTAGCATTTTACATACATTCATAAGTGTAATAAAGGCAAAGACACACCCCTCACACCCCAAAAGGCACAGACACACCCCTTGACTTTCAATTGGCACCGTTGACCTGTATGTATTCTCTCCTGATTGGCTCTGTGGTGCACAGTCTGGCAGTCTGACTAAAGTGCCAGAGGTATGAGGAGAGACATCCTCCTTTGTATTTATGGGAACAAATATTTCCTAACACTTTGGATCCCATACTTGGACAGTTGGAAGACACAATGCATTAACGCCCAAAAAAAAAGACTAATTACTGTCCATGAGTAACCTCAACCTTGTGGGTCTGTGGGTGTTTTGGCCAATAAAGTGCCAACTCAATTCTACCAGTGACGAGTCTCTCATGCCCCTATGAACGGGGACACAGGGCAATAGTTTTTAATCTAAACCAGCCCTTTTTTACTGGAGTACACTAACCCCTAAATGGGGCTCTTTTCTTGACACATAGTAGCAGTTAACCAGATAAGAAGTCAAGAAGATCAAAAAGTAGATTGTTGTAAGGGTGTATTAGGTCCTGTGCTGGCCATATTGTCATATCCATTCTGGATTCTGAGTGGTAAAATCACAGCTGAAAATGCCTCTATGTATGTGTATACATTTTCCCCAAGACAGAACTGCCAAAGGCGGTGGAGTTGCAATCTACTGCAGAGGTCTGTCATGCTATCCAGGTCTGTGCCCAAACAGTTCAAGCTTCTACTTTTAAAAATCCACCTTTCCAGAAATAAGTCTCTCACTGTTGCCGCTTGATACAGACCCCCCTCAGCCCCCAGCTGCGCCCTGGACACCATATGTGAATTAATTGCCCCCCATTTATCTTCAGAGTTTGTACTGCTAGGTGACCTAAACTGGGATATGCTTAACACCCCGGCCGTCCTACAATCTAAGCTAGATGCCCTCAATCTCACCCAAATTATCATGGAACCTACCAGGTACAACCCCAAATCCATAAACTCGGGCACCCTCATAGATATCATCCTGACCAACCTGTCCTCTAAATACACCTCTGCTGTCTTCAACCAGGATCTCAGCAATCACTGCCTCATTGCCTGCGTCCGTAATGGGTCCGCGGTCAAACGACCACCCCTCATCACTGTCAAACGCTTCCTAAAACACTTCTGCAAGCAGGCCTTTCTAATTGACTTGGCCCGGGTATCCTGGAAAGATATTGACCTCATTCCATCAGTAAAGGATGCCTGGTTATTCTTTAAAAGTGCTTTCCTCACCATCTTAAATAAGCATGCCCCATTAAAAAAATGTAGAACCAGGAACAGATATAGCCCTTGGTTCACTCCAGACCTGACTGCCCTTGACCAGCACAAAAACATCCTGTGGCGTATTGCATTAGCATCGAAAAGCCCCCGCGGTATGCAACTTTTCAGGGAAGTTAGGAACTTATTGGCAGACTCAACAGCCTTGGTTTCTCAAATGACTGCCTCGCCTGGTTCACCAACTACTTCTCAGATAGAGTTCAGTGTGTCAAATCGGAGGGCCTGTTGTCCGGACCTCTGGCAGTCTCTATGGGGGTGCCACAGGGTTCAATTCTCAGGTTGACTCTTTTCTCTGTATACATCAATGATGTCGCTCTTGTGGCTGGTGATTCTCTGATCCACTTCTACGCAGACGACACAATTCAGTATACTTCTGGCCCTTCTTTGGACACCGTGTTAACTAACCATACAACTCTTGTTCCGTGCTCTTAAACGCAAGGAAAACTAAATGCATGCTCTTCAACTGATCGCTGCCCGCACCTGCCCACCTGCCTAGCATCACTACTCTGGACGGTTCTGACTTAGAATATGTGGACAACTACACATACCTAGGTGTCTGGTTAGACTGTAAACTTTCCTTCAGGACTCACATTAAGCATCTCCAATCCAAAATTAAATCTAGAATCGGTTTCCTATTTCACAACAAAGCATCCTTCACTCATGCTGCCAAACATACCCTCGTAAAACTGACTATCCTACCGATCCTTGACTTCGGCGATGTCATTTACAAAATAGCCTCCAACACTACTCAGCAAATTGGATGCAGTCTATCACAGTGCCATCCGTTTCATCACCAAAGCCCCATATACTACTCACCACTGCAACCTGTATGCTCTCGTTGGCTGGCCCTCGCTTCATATTCTTTGCCAAACCCACTGGCTCCAGGTCATTTCTAAGTCTTTGCTAGGTAAAGCCTCGCCTTATCTCAGCTCACTGGTCACCATAGCAGCACCCACCCGTAGCACACACTCCAGCAGGTATATTTCACTGGTCACCCCCAAAACCAATTCCTCCTTTGGCCGCCTTTCCTTCCAGTTCTCTGCTGCCAATGACTGGAACGAATTGCAAAAATCACTGAAGCTGGAGAGTCATATCTCCCTCACTAGCTTTAAGCATCAGCTATCAGAGCAGCTTACAGATCATTGCACCTGTACATAGCCCATCTGTAAATAGCCCATCCAACTACCTCATCCCCATATTGTTATTTATTATATTTATATATGTTATTTTTTTTTGCTCCTTTGCACCCCAGTATCTCTACTTGCACATTCATCTTCAGCACATCTATCACTCCAGTCTCTATCACTCCAGTGTTTATTTGCGAAATTGTAATTATTTCGCCACTACGGCCTATTTATTGCCTTACCTCCCTTATCTTACTTCATTTGCACACACTGTATGTAGACTTTTCTATTGTGTTATTGACTGTACATTTGTTTATTCCATGTGTAACTCTGTGTTGTTGTTTGTGTCACACTGCTTTGCTTTATCTTGGCCAGGTCGCAGTTGTAAATGAGAACTTGTTCTCAATTGGCCTACCTGGTTAAATAAAGGTGAAAGAAAACATTTAATAAATAAAAAAATACTGTATGTGTGAATGTCTTATGTCCATCCTACATGTAGTGTTGGCACATGGAATATTCCTCAACTGCATATATCATAAATTGCTATTGCAAATAGAAGTATTATGTTCAACAACTGACATTTTCAGATATTATTTTGACAAACACACTTTGGTGCTTACAATTCATTCTCTATTGTCATAGATTTGGTGGGCACTGTCATCTGTGATCTTTGTGATATGACTTTCTTTAAGCACGTACTGAGGAAACTGTCACTTAATTTTTTTTTCTTAAAGTCTACAAGCGCTCTACATTTATTCACTCTGTGATAGGGTTGAATCCTATATGTTACTTTTATTATTGTCCTGTAAATGGTTCAGTGCCTATAATCTAGGCTGTGTGTGTAGAATGGGGCATAAAGGAAATTACCTCTACTACTAAATTACTACTAGATTATAGTGATAAGGAAAACAGCATACACATTTGGCTTGTGTATTCATTTACCTATAACTAATCAGAATTCCATTATGTTTACATAAAAAATAGAGTACTTCAAAATGAGAAGATCCTGCCATGGAAAAGACGACTGGGTGGACATAAAGTGGAAAGGAGGGGAAATAACTCCCACCATGCAGCAGGACACCTTCAGCTGCGGGGTCTTTGTAATGCAGGTTTGATAGTTATATTTTCAATAATGAATGGTTAGCTGTAATGTGACAATTAGGTCAAAAACTCTATATTATTTTTTTGGTGTAGATGGCCAAGGAAGTTGCACAGAACTTCCCCAACATCCCCTCTCAAATTGATATGGAACCTTCAAAAACACATGGAGCAACTGCCAAAAGAAATGGCTGAGGATATACTAAAAATGTCTGGTATGTAATGACATTTAATTCAAAGTTAATGTAAATTCTTTATTTTTATGTAGTTGTGTCGGACAGCCATATGTTCAGTTCATACCTATGATTTCAGAATTCAACAAAGCCAACAACTGCTTCATGTGTGCCACTGATAAAGAACCTGGATGTGGCCCAAAGACTGACTGGGTTAGTAACGTTATTTAACATGTTTATAATCTTTTGACAACGGTGACGGCATGGAAGACAATTTATGATATAACACAATGGATGGCTAATTCATCATTCGTCATACTACATTGATATTTGAAATTATTTATAAAGTGTTACGCTTTGTTTTGTTTTAGATTGAATGTTTGCATGCCAACAGTGGTTTCATGTGCTGTAACTAGGAATGAAGACAAAATAGTTCAACAGAGTAAAGAACACAAACTGGAAGTGCAGTCTTTGTTGTTGAAAATGTATGCTATACCCCATCCACACTGAAGAGGCTCTGAAATGTACATCAACCAGGGATAAAGAGAAAGTTAACACTGAAATGTTTCATACTTATTTGAAGTTAAGTGTCTGTTGACATGTTGGAAAATATTAAAGATCTACAATTTCTGTTTAATTTGTCAATATTCAATTTTTATTCATTGATATACTGGCCACCATTACTGTGGTTACATGTTCAGTATATGTTTTGACTAGCAAACCCACTGCAGCCTACCTCACTAGCTCATCGTCCAAAGCAGGGATCCCTGCTTTGGACAATTAATAGCTGACTCTCGTACTTTGCCCTTTTCCTTTATGGTTGATATTAACGACGAAAGGAGATATCTGTCTCTCTCCTATTGTGTACCGCTGTTAAATACTGTGGACAAATTAAAAACAGGGAAAATAAGTACTTAGAACTACCAATTATTATAGATAAATATTAAAGGAAAGGGAAACACAACACTGGACTGAACCCCCTAATTGTCAAACTAATATTAATGTACAACAATATAGAAGAGACATAACTAGAGGTTATGCAATATGGGTTTATATCCACTGCACGCTTCTTAGGTGTGTAATTGACATGACCAAAGAGCTATTGATATGTAAAACTATGAAAAATGTACGTTAAACCGCGTGATTTTACAGCACACAAACAAGAGTGTGCAATATGAAGGGTACATTCTGCACCATGTTTGAAGTCAGTAGGTCACATGACCAAGGAGCTATTGAAATTCTACATTTTGAAAAATTCATGTAAAACCGAGTGAGATGAAAATGGACAAACTAAAGGGTGTGCAATATAGAAGGGTAGTCAGTGGACGTTCTGAACCTTGTTTGAGTCCAGTAGGTCCTATGACCAATGAGCTATTGAAATTCCAAAATGTAAATAAATAATTTAAAATAATGCGAGATGTAAATCGACAGAAAAATAAATGTGTGCAATGTGTGTCTATGCCATCGGGCTAGCTAGAACCAGGTTTCAAAGTTTTAGGAGTAATGGTTAAATAGCTATTGGAATTTGAAAAATTTGATTTGTCACTATGTTGACGGTCCCTAACTGCTGTTGGTGGAGGTAAGGCTGAAACTGTCTTTACCTCGGTTCCAGTCAGGTGGTGTTTGTTTACAAGAGACAAGAGACCTGAGACTTGTTGTGAGTCACTCATACTGCTTACACATAGGATTCACGGTAGGTTGCCTGTAAAAACAATTGGGCAATATTTCTATTTTTACCTCTTTTCGTTATTCGCCTTTTATGTGGCCATTGTTTTTGCCAGGAAGGAGCAAAAGACATTCAACGTTGACCCTGTTGTGCGACCGTTGTCACGGTAACTTGACAGTTGCATGTTCTAAGTTCCACATTTTAAATTCATACCTTCCACTACTTTCCTTTCTTCACATTCACAACAGTAAGTTAGCAGCTTGCCATAGCCTACTTGTCAATAATTACCTTGTATTTTCCTGTTACGGTGAATAAAAAGTTGGCTACTCAAAACATTGTCAGATAGCCTATGTTCTGGTAATTATATAAATTGGCTGTACAAAAATCCAATAATGTTTATGCAGGTCCTAAGAAACATTAGACTAATAGTGTATGTCGACACTAATGTTCCCTCAATTTTTTTTCTTTTTTTCATTTGCTGAGCGCAAACTTGAACGTCGCTATTATTTTGTATTTATTTAACGAGGCAAGTCAGTCAAGAAAATTCTTATTTACAATGACGGCCAAACTCCCCTAACCCGGACGACGCTGGGCCAATTGTGCGCCATGAGACTCCCGATCACGGCCAGTTGTGATACAGCCCGGGATCGAACCAGGGTCTGTAGTGACACCTCTAGCACTGAGATACAGTGCCTTATTCCCCTGCCCTGATCACAGTAGGGGAAAATAAAATAAAGACGCACTTCCCCTCTGCTCTCAAAACAATGAGCTCTGTGTGGCAGGTAGAAAGTCACATTGACACAACGCTGATGGCAAAGCAACGTGAAGCTTATAGTAGAGCTGAAGTGTAACGCCTTATTCAAAACAACTGGGAAATCGGATATTTCCAACTTCCGAGTGTTTGAGAAAAGTGGAAACTGGAAGGATTAAAAAAAGCTCAGACTGGGAAAAATCGTCTTCAATAGTCATCCAACTCGGAATTCCAAGAGCTCTGACTTTCTGACCTGAAGATCACTGAAGCCATGATTTTACCACATTTTTTCCCCGAGTTCCCAGTTGTCTTGAAATCACCATTAGCCTACATTCTCCTGCCCGATCAGTCAACACATATGGCCTATATTTTATAGTAAGAATGAATATCATAGAACAAAATATAAATAATATTTTTCCCACACAACTTGAGTGTCATTAACATGTGGAACTGCTGTCAACAAAACAGTTGTATTTTGGAACAGAGCCCATGTGCTAATTTCTTTTTGAGGTAGAAGCATTAGAATTTGCTCTTCCAGATCATATAAAAACATTTGACCTGGATGAACCTCTGTAGGATCATTTCATAAAGTAGCTTTTATTGATCTACCTTGAATGTGATCACATTACACACACGTTCTCTTCTCAACCTACTAGCCATTTGTAGTTTAAGTTAGAAACATGTGCACACTAACACACTGCACTAAATATAGAGGGCTTTTAAATATTTATTTGTCAAAGTCAAGAAGAAAAAAATTAAATGGAAGTGTGCATTCCAGTGGAGGCTGCTGAAGGGAGGATGGCTCATAAAAATGACTGGAACTGTGTAAATAGAATGGCATCAAGCACATAGAAACCATGTGTTTGATAACATTCCACTAATTCCGCTCCAGCCATTACCATGAGCGATTTCTCCCCAATTAAGGTCCCACCTACCTCCTGTAGTGCATTACCCCACGCCAAATGACAAAGCATTTCTGTGGCAATAGACAAGAACAACTCAAAGACAGAACTACATGCATTTAAATGGAGAGAATAAATGCATAAAAAGCATTTCTGTAAAGCTTTGTGATTGGGAAGAAAAAGTTTGACGGACAACAGAATGTTCATGACTTAATATGTGCCAAAGACTAAGACGAAAGGCAACATTTATACTCAGGACTTTTAAATACATTACTGCAATCATAACTAGGTCGGTTGGTGGAAATAAAAGTACAGGCTTTGTTGCCGGCAATACCAGTCAGATACAAAGAAAAGTCATCAAAAAGTTGCCGTTTTTCAGTCATGTAAAATGTCTAATGATTTCTCTGTGTTGTTCTATCCTAGTCCATATTGTGAGACTGCCTCCATCCTCACCAACCAACCATGCAGCTCAGACTCATAGATCCCTAAATTATTCACATTTATTTTCAAGTTGTTCTTGTATCCCTTTACTGTGCTTTATTCTTGACTCCGCACACTTATAAATTACAATATGTAGCTATTTCAATACCTACTGATACACTAACATTAGGCTCTATAAACCAATATAATGGAAGCATCATTCCACACACAAATTATTTTAAGACAAAAATAAACAGATCTATACAGAGTGCACTTTATTTCAGATTGTTGATAAATAAACAAAGGAAATAGCAATTATCTACCACTCATCACTCAAAGTTCGAGTCCAACAGGTTCCAATGTCAGAGGAGCGTTTCCAAATTAATTTGATACATATTCCAAGAAAAATCAAACCCACTCCAACATTAACAAAAGTCATTCTGTTGAAAGGTAGAAAATTGTTTATGATATTTATCATATTGTAGTGAAAGGAAAGGGTTGCTGTCTTTGAATGGGCTCATACCAGCAACCCTGGACTCTAACCACAGTCCCAATAACATTCCATTTTATTGATGTGCTTTTAACATGCTTAGCATGGGCAAAACCATTACAATATGATCAAAGGAAAGTAACGCCTTGTGGAAAAAATGAACCCAGCTCTTTTCATGACCTGCCTTTTATTGGTTGCTTATGGTGGGTGTGTGAGTATGTATGTAGAGTCTGCAGTCAGTCAGTCTCTGCAGTTGAATACTGTAGTGCCTCAAAGCTTTCTGCCACCTTTCTTGCGTAGTGACTTTCCCTCGCCAGAAAAGGCGATGAATTCTGAATCCTCCTGAAAACATGCAACTAGCTTTAGCGTACATCATTCAAATCTGACACACAATTTGAACCATCTAAATACAGCTTTTATGCCTTCCTGGAATTTCAGTATTTGCAAGAAAGGGATGAAGCAGTTTATGACATTTTCCTTCTTTGACCATCATACTTACATCCTCTGTTGTTTTCCTGGGCAGAGGCCTGGAGTTTCTGATGAAGGTGATCCTGCCAACCTTGTACTCATAGTTAGGAATCCCTCTGTATTGGGACAGAGAGGGGTTAGATTAAGATCAGAGCTGATTTCATCATAGCATGTCACATGTAGATGTGATCTGCAAATACAAAAGTGACCGGATATGGGAAATGGGCTCGGGGTTGTTTTTGGACTGGTAATAGCACCCAACCTTTTAATGTCACTGGGATCGATGGGGACGGGGCTGGGCTCAATGCCTTTCTTTTTGCCATCCAGACGATTGCCTGAACCAGTGAAAGCCTATAGAGAGAAGTATTCATAGACTAATTCATGGATTGAATTGAGGACTGCATGAGCTTCGCATAAATGAAAGAGAACATGAACCATATGGGTATGAACTAAGGTAAGTATGGAAAAAATCCATAAGCATAAACTCACTCTGAATCTCATGTCCATGTCAGTCCAAGTGTTGGGGTCTCCTTCCTCCTCCTGTTGTGAGGAGTGATTAGAGTTCATCAAAACATAGAGCATAAACACTGAGACCGGATTAGAAATACTCAACATGTGTTGTTCTTACTGTGGGCTCCTCTGGTGCTTTGTAACACCTCTCTGGTTCTTTGTAACCCAGCGGCGCATCAAAGTCCACCTGAGAGACAACAACAGGTATGGCTGGGTGAGGTAGAGCTATTAGGTACCATAATCTAAGTTACAGTGTTGTCTCCACTTATGGTATGATAGATAGTACAGAAGATCTTACATTCATATCACATTCAATGATAGATACTGCCTTGTCTGGCTTAGTCTCCATCACTCGCAGTTCATAGATCTGAAATCAGTATAGAGAAAGATAACAGGTCAGGCACAACTGTATGCCACACACAGGCTGCCGGTGTCACATTAATTGGGGAGGACGGGTTCATATTAATGGTTGGAACGGAATAAATGGAATGTTATCGAACACAAACACATGGTTTCCATTCCAGCCATTATTATAAACTATCCTCCCCTCAGCAGCCTACTGTTATGCCACACCTTACATTTAGAAGCAAAATTCTGGTGACAAGTCAAATTCCATTACAGTTTTGCCTTGTAATACAGTCATCATACAGTATATGGCCAAATGATGGTAGACACCCCTTCAAATGAGTGGATTTGGATATTTCAGCCACACCCGTTGCTGACAGGTGTATAAAATCAAGCACACATCCATGCAATCTCCATAGCCAAACATGGCAGTAGAATTACCTTACTGAAGAGCTCAATGACTTCCAACGTGGTATCATCATAGGATGCCACCTTTCCAACAAGTCAGTTCATAAAATGTCTGCCCTGCTAGAGCTGCCCAGGTCAACTGTAAGTGCTGTTATTGTGAAGTGGAAATGTCTAGGAGCAACAACGACTCAAACGTGAAGTGGTAGACCACACAAGTGAATGAAGCGCATAAAACTCGCCTGTTCTCGGTTGCAATACTCACTACTGAGTTCCAAACTGCCTTTGGAAGCAACGTCAGCACAAGAACTGTTCGTCGGGAGCTTCATGAAAGGGGTTTCGTGGCCGAGCAGCTGCACACAAGCCTATGATCACCATGCGCAATGCCAAGCGTTGGCTGGAGTGGAGTAAAGCTCACCGCCATTGGACTCTGGAAACACATTCTCTGGTGTGATGAATCGCACTTCACCATCTAGCAGTTCGACGGACAAATCTGGGTTTGGCGGATGCCAGGAGAACGCAACCTGGTCCATACAGAAATGGTTTGTCGAGATCAGTGTGGAAGAACTTGACTGGCCTGCTCAGAGCCCTGACCTCAACTCCATCGAACGCCTTTGGGATGAACTGGACCGCCGACTGTGAGCCAGGTCAAACCGTTCAACATCAGTGACCTCCCTCACTAATGCTCATGGCTGAATGGATGTCCCCGCAGCAATGTTCCAACATCTTGTAGAAAGCCTTCCCAGAAGAGTGGAAGCTGTTATAGCAGGAACGGCAGGACCAACTCCATATTAATGCCCATGATTTTGGAATGAGATGTTCGACGAGCAGGTTTCCACATACTTTTGGCTGTGTAGTGTACCAATAACTTTAAACAGTTACCTTTTCATTGTAGTTAATTGCGACAACATCTCCTGTAGTTAAGCAGGCAAAGTTTCTCAAGGCATTTTCCAACCTATGAGACAGTGAAGTGAAATATGAGAATCATTTGTCTACTTTTAATGACACTTAAATGTGCAGAGGTGAGTAATTAAAGGTCTATAACTGTACATACACTGCTTTGGGGTTAGTGATATCCAGGAAGTCTGGGCTCTGTGGCTGGAACTTGGAGTATGTGGCCACCATGAGGTTCACACTCTCCACCTGGACCAGGCCCCCTTCCTCCAGCAGGAGATTCTGCATCATCTACAGGGGAAACACACAGACAACCATGTCACTACAGACAACATACACACTAAAGTTCATGACCACAGAGAGGTGATGATTTTAGTTAATGATTTTAATACATTGCCACTGACACGGCCCGCTACCAACACCTGCGGGCTCTCCTTCACCGTGGCCAACGTGAGTAAAACATTTCAACGTGTTAACCCTGCCCAGACGGCATCCCTAGCCGCGTCCTCAGAGCATGCGCAGACCAGCTGGCTGATGTGTTTACAGACATATTCAATCAATCCCTATCCCAGTTTGCTGTTCCCACATGCTTCAAGAGGGCCACCATTGTTCCTGTTACCAAGAAAGCTAACGTAACTGAGCTAAATGACTATTGCCCCGTAGCACTCACTTCTGTCATCTTGAAGTGCTTTGAGAGACTAGTCAAGGATCATATCACCTCCACCCTACCTGACACCCTAGACCCACTCCAATTTGCTTACCGCCCCAATAGGTCCACAGACAATGCAATCGCAATCACACTGCCCTAACCCATCTGGACAAGAGGAATACCTATGTAAGAATGCTGTTCATTGACTACAGCTCAGCATTTAACACCATAGTACCCTCCAAACTCGTCATTAAGCTCGAGACCCTGGGTCTCGACCCCGCCCTGCGCAACTGGGTCCTGGACTTTCTGACGGCCACCCCCAGGTGGTGAGGGTAGGAAACAACATCTCCACCCTGCAGATCCTCAACACTGGGGCCCCGCAAGGGTGCATTCTCAGCCCTCTCCTGTACTCCCTGTTCACCCATGACTGCGTGGCCATGCACGCCTCCAACTCAGTCATCAAGTTTGCAGACGACACTACAGTGGTAGGCCTGATTACCAACAACGACGAGACGGCGTACAGGGAGGAGGTGAGGGCCCTCGGAGTGTGGTGTCAGGAAAATAACCTCACACTCAACAAAACAAAGGAGATGATCGTGGACTTCAGGAAACAGCAGAGGGAGCACCCCCCTATCCACATCGAAGGGACAGTAGTGGAGAAGGTGGAAAGTTTTAAGTTCCTTGGCATACACATCACGGACAAACTGAAATGGTCCACCCACACAGACAGCGTGGTGAAGAAGGCGCAACAGCGCCTCTTCAACCTCAGGAGGCTGAAGAAATTTGGCTTGTCACCGAAAACACTCAAACTTTTACAGATGCATAATCAAGAGCATCCTGTCAGGCTGTATCACCGCCTGGTACGGCAACTGCTCCGCCCACAATCGTAAGGCTCTCCAGAGGGTAGTGCGGTCTGCACAACGCATCACCTGGGGCAAACTTCCTGCCCTCCAGGACACCTACACCACCCGATGTCACAGGATGGTCAAAAAGATCATCAAGGACAACAACCACCCGAGCCACTGCCTGTTCACCTTGCTAACATCCAGAAGGCGAGGTCAGTACAGGTGCATCAAAGCAGGGACCGAGAGACTGAAAAACAGTTTCTATCTCAAGGCCATCAGGCTGTTAAACAGCCATCACTAACACTGAGTGGCTGCTGTCAACATACTGACTCAATCTCTAGCCACTTTAATAATAAAAAATTGGTAATAAAATGTATCACTAGTCACTTTAAACAATGCCACTTTATAATGTTTACATACATTACTCTTCTCATATGTAGATACTGTACTCTATACCATCTACGGCATCTTGCCTATGCCGCACGGCCTTCACTCATCCATATATTTATATGTACATATTCTTACTCATTCCTTTACACTTGTGTGTATATAAGGTAGTTGTTGTGAAATTGTTAGATTACTTGTTAGATATTACTGCACAGTCAGAACTAGAAGCACAAGCATTTCGCTACATTCACATTAACATCTGCTAACCATGTGTATGTGACCAATAAAATTTGATTTTAAATGTTTTGACTGTTCGAGTACTCCAATATCTTTTTCGAAAATATTTTTTGAACAAGGCCCGCATTGGGAAAAAATATGGGAACAGTTCGCAACAATGCCTAATTAATCACAACCATTACAGATAACAAATCCTAATTGCCCCCATAGACAGTGTACAAAACATTAGGAACACTTGCTCTTTCCATGACATAGCTTTCACCTGGTCAGTCTATGACAGCTTATTGATGTCACTTGTTAAATCCACTTCAAATCAGTGTAGATGAAGGGGAGGAGACGGGTTAAAGAAGGATTTTTAAGCCTTGAGACAATTGAAACATGGATTGCGTACAGTATGTGTGCCATTCAGAGGGTGAATAGGCAATACAAAAGATTTAAGTGCCTTTGAACTGGGTATGGTAGAAGGTGCCGGGCACACCGGTTTGAGTGTGTCAAGAACTGCAAAGCTGCTGGGTTTTTCACACTCAACAGTTTCCTGTGTGTATCAAGAATGGTCCACCACCCAAAGGATATCCAGCCAACTTGACAACTATGGGAAGCATTGGAGTCAACATGGGCCAGCATCCCTGTGGAATGCTTTCGAAACCATGTAGAGTCCATGCCGTGCCAGGCATAGACTGACCAGGTGAAAGCTATGATCTCTTATTGATGTCACTTGTTAAATCCAACTTCAAATCAGTGTAGATGAAGGGGAGGAGACAGGTTAAAGAAGTATTTTAAGCCTTGAGACAATTGAGACATGGGTTGTGGATTGTGTATGGATTGGGTACAGTATGCCGTCGTTGTAAATAAGAATTTGTTCATAAAATTACTTGCCTAGTTAAATAAAAGGTTCAATAAAATAAAAAATGCTCAGAAGAATTGAGGCTGTTCAGAGGGTAAAAGGGATGCAACTCAATATTAGGCAATGCCATTTTAAGTCGAATTTATTGAAACCGTAATATCAACTGGTTGTATTATATCATGAAATGCAATCTTTAAAAATGTCAGTAACCTTAGCAGTGGCGCTTGTTTGTAGAAGCCGATGGCTGTGCACTGGCATAGCCTTGTTTTGTTAATTTAGCAGACAAGATACGCTTAATTCCCGAGCCCTTAACACGGTATAGTAAAAAACATGATGTAATATAAACAGAATAAAACAAAATATTTTTTCCAAGTGAAAAAAAAGTTGCCAGTGCTAAGTGATGCATCACGCATCTGGAACATAGAATTAAATTATGTGTAATGGCTGTCTCGACCCCAAGAAGTACCAAAAGAGTGTCTGTTCAGAAAAGCAGAGAGAGTCCGGAGAGACGAGGCTTATTCAGGGTCCCAGCCCCAGAGACACATGACCAGCTGCTAGATATAGGAATTCAACCGCTACAAGCACCGTTTTTCTGTGCATCATTGGCTGCAAGTGACAAAAAAGTGATCACTACACAAAAGTGATCACTATATAGTTAAAGTAAGAGCTCTACCTTCGAACAACATAGCTATCTACAGCTAACTTTTGTCAATGCAATAGGCCATGCAGCTACTTGTTTGATTTTTTTGTTTGTTTATTATCCCAGTATTAATCATTACCCTCTTCATTGACTTGTCGGTTAGTGTTGCACAAGTCCAACAGGCTCACATTTGTAGGCTACATTTAATAATATATTCAGTTGATCAGTGACAATTGTAGCCTTGATCATTTATACCGTTTTTTCCCACTTGACAATGAAATAACTGATAACGCCCATTTTATGTGGCACATGCAAATGTGTTACATAATGCATTATGACAGTCTCAGATATTAAAACCCTATTTTCCTTTTATTTAAGGTCACTGTTACAACTACTTCTGGTACAAAGTAACAGATACTTAAGAGGTCCTTTGGAAAGAATTGGTACATGTCTTCAAGGTAATCAGCCCAGAGCAATACCAAAGTATTTGATGCTGCGAACACCATGTGCGCCTCACAAAAGACCTCATCCAACAGCAAGGTGCCCAAATCCAGTTTGACATTGAACAGAAAATCAGCACGACCATAACGAGAGAAGACAGACCTCATGCAGCGATTTGATAAAGACTGAGCTGAAGCCAAAGTCTGGAAAGCACTCAATCTCGACCTTACACTGTGAGAAGAACAAACTGTCTGCTCGTTTGGCACGCAGACAGAGGCACAAATGTTGACCGTTGATTTCAACTGTAGCGCTGGAACTCTGGAATGTCATCTTAAATGCCACAGTTAAATTACTTCTCTAAGAAAGAGGAAAGACATACAGTGAGGGAAAAAAGTATTTGATCCCCTGCTGATTTTGTACATTTGCCCACTGACAAAGAAATGATCAGTCTATAATTTTAATGGTAGGTTTATTTGAACAGTGAGAGATAGAATAACAACACAAAAATCCAGAAAAACATGTCAAAAATGTTATAAATTGATTTGCATTTGGCACCAGTAGTTCGCAAAGTAGCCTAAGCGGAAAATATACGCTGCTCGTTGTTGGAACACATTTTCCTACTTCAATCAACCAGTCCATTTTGAATTTGTGATAAAACTTATGCCATTTGGCAAGGAATGTAGGTTGTGTGTCTCATCAGTTAGATACGTTTTTATAGGCATTTATTTCTGTAGGCCAAAAGGGAGCTTGTGTGCGCCCTCAGCACGCGTGTAGAGGGAGCGATCGGAATGCAATTGAGTGAAAGAGACACGGAGGAGAAAGGGAATTTAGGGAGAAGAATTGTATTATTTTTTGTTGAGAGAGTCAAAGCAAATGAACGTTGTCTCCAAGACATTTCGTTTTTTTAGGGCTAAGGGTGACAACATTTCACTTGCCCATTCAGGCAGCCACAAAGCACATTCCACTAAATATAGTATTTGAAGAAAAAAAAAAAAAAGAAGTGATCTCTGGTTAAAGATGGAGTTTTAAAGTAGTCCATTAGAGTACTCATGCCCATCTCTAACTTTAATGCACGTGACATAACATACACTGTTCCCAATTTAAAGCATCCTTATATATATATATATATATATTTGTTGAGGTGTTCTCACTTTATTTAGACAGAAAGGAAAGCAGAGGGGGAGACAGGTAAGAAGGGAGAAAAAGTGGGAAGGGTGGGGATCAAACCCTGGTCTCTGGTGGGGAATCTTATATATGTGACTTGTTAAAGCATCCTTTGATAGAAATATGGCACAATATTAATAAAAAAATAAGTGTTGAAATAAAACAACCCTGCTCACCCAGTGTGGCAGGTAGCAAATCCCCTCATCTGCTACAAACTCCAGGACACCACAGTGTGTCATTCTGTCGGAGTTCTTGTTGGTCAGTTTGAACAACATGGGATAGGTGATGTTAAGTCTGCCTTTGGGAGGAAAGAGTGAAGGGTAAGAAGAAGTCATCTGTTGGGTATAAAACTCAGGTTCGGAAAAATTGCATATGTAGATCATCAGAGTTTAAATCTGGATAAAGTAGGAGTATACTTACTTAGTTGGTCAAGTGCAGATGGCGGCATTATAACTATAATGAGAAAACAGAGCAATATGAGCACTGAAAAACACTTAGAGCAGGATAAGGCAGAATCAATTGACAGTAGGATGACAGTAACTGCAATCTCTACAGTCACTTGTGTATAGGGCACTGGGGCAAAGCTTAGGTGTCAAACTCCATACATTCCTGCTATAGTTATGATATATTTGAATGTTTGCAATTTATAGAATTGCAATCATATAGATGAATTACTTTTTCCTCCTTTCTCCACATCAGACCGGTCGTTGGGACCCGCCAGCATGGACACAGAGTAACAGCGGTATTGAGTGGAGAAGCGGTTTTGGAAAGTCCGTGGCATCGGGTGGTCAAACATGTTGAAGGAAAACTGTGGCAGATATTTTGAAAAACAAAAAGTAGTTAGGTCAGGTGAAAATAAGCTATTTTTAGACAGTTGGTTAGACGTTACCCTGTTTAATTTCAAATCCAACTTTTACTTCAAACATCATCATCATACCAACTAGTTAGCCTACTTCATGTAAAACTAGCTGACAAGTGACACCATTTAACTGTTTAAAGCTGTACGATTCACAAGTAATTGCTGAGCAAGGTAGATATTAATTTTGTCAGAATGATGGTGCATATTTCCTTTGAGTTGAATGGCTAACTATTTCCTACTACCAAGCTAACAGTTAACGGCTAGCTAGTGAACTGGTTATGTTATCATTTTTCATAAGCAACAGTCAAACCCAATGTTGTCGAGTACTTACCATGATGAAAATTAGCACTCCAAACTTTGTATATCAAAATGTATAGAATAAAGCTATACTAAATAGCGTATTTATTCTCCGACAAACTGCCTGCTGAAACTCCAATGTTGTCTTCCGCTTAGCCGCAACGAAAGCAGGAAGTGACGGATTTCCCAAAACAAAGCATGAACACCAATCACAATCCTAACACCAACATTCTATCCTTTGTGATTGTCTCAACGCGCTGATGCCTACCTGCATGCAATTTCTATTGGTCAGTTTTACACAAAACCTACAACGTGGAGTTTTATTGGCTGTTTAACATTCGGCAGCTGAAGTGCGAATTGGCGCCATATTTCCAACAAGGACATTTTGACCATACGACAGAAAAGCTCCTGGTTGCATTGAACAATAATAAAATACCCGGAAAGTTATTTTATATTTTTCAGTTTTTATACAACCTCACGAATATATTGTAAAATGTTTATTACGGACATAAGAAAGGAATTCTACGACGTTGTTGTGAACCAGGTAAGAACTTCTGACGTTGGATTTACTTACCTCTTAACTAACGCGTTATCTAACCGCAGAGGGGGAAAATATGAATACCACCGACAATTTTTCAGTCAATTAACGTTAATTATTCGCCTGCTATTTTTGATAAATTAAGTAGAATGTTAACGCTAACGTTACTTTTACTAACTTCTGTGACTTGACTATTGATCTGTTCCTCCGTTACTTTCAGAGAGTTGCCCTCCTAGTGTCATCTGATATCGATGCACTCTGCGCCTGTAAGATATTACAGGTAAGTCAAGGGCCCTATCTTTTGCTGTGAAATAAGTTAACTGATCTGCTACATGTTTGTCTAATTCACATGTTTTCTTACTGCCTCTTTCACCCCCATCTACCCAGGCACTGTTTCACTGTGACCAGGTCCAGTACACCTTGGTGCCAGTGACAGGTTGGCAAGACCTTGGTACCGCCTTCTTAGAGCACAAGGAGCAGGTAATGTGAGACACCTGTCTACACCTGATAACCCTGGAATTCACCTTATTGTGTCTAACATGATCATCAAAACTACAAACATCCATGAAGGTGTCTGTTATTTGCTCTCATTTCAGTTCCGCTATTTTGTCCTGATCAACTGTGGGGCCAATGTTGATCTCCTGGAGACCCTTCAGCCAGAGGAAGACTCTATCTTCTTCATCTGTGACACACACAGACCTGTGGATGTAGTCAATGTCTACAATGACACCCAGGTGAGCAGTCAATGTCTATCCTAAATGACAGCCTTTTCCCTACATAGTGCAAAAGTAGCACACTATATGGGGAATAGGGTGCCATTTAGGACATAGTCAATCAATAATTGTAATTGAGTGCACTGGTCCATCACTAGCCCAGCTTCTAGACCAGTATTGTATTCTCGGTCTAGCCTTATAAAACTAGCTCACTGTGTGACTTATTTACCAACCTTTGTCTGTGCCTGTTGGATGCTTTTCCAACGTCGGAAGGTATGTCCGTGGGCAGTTCTGATTCAGAATGCATCGCCACGCTATGCCCAGGAAAGAATTCAGTTATTAGATGCTACCACCCCCTCCAAATCAATACCAAATATGGATGTCAGTGTTTGCGCGCACACGCTCCATTTTACTTCCTGTCTGTGTCAGCATGGTGCCTGTATTGCGAGGCTGATTAGCTAGGACAAACGGGTGTGAAACACAGGTGTGCGTGCCTAGCGAGAACACAACATGGAATCCATCATTGGTTTTGATTTGGAGGGGGGTGGTAGCATCTAACAATTGAATTTAATAGTTTGTTATGCACTGCTCGTTCATGTAAGGGATGACATTTTAAGAAGGACTGTCTACCAACTATGGATATACATTCCAACGTGGAACACATGCTGCTACATACATAGTCATTCGATCGCGAGTTATCTCGAACGCATTCACTATGCAAAACAATTAAACTTCTTAAGTTAAATTATTAATAAAGAGGCCTAAGTTTGGGCTAGTCCTTCACAAGGGGTTGCTTCACTTTGGCAGCAGTTTGGTGACTTCAGAGGAGAAAAGTCCTTTAGGATACTGCCCTTGATGATAATGAGCACAGAAGTTGCTGTCCAGATGAAGAGCCAGTGTCAATCAGTGTTCTGAACTCAATCTCCCACAATCCCCCCCAGGTGAAGCTGATGATAAAGCAGGATGATGACCTTGGAGTGCCCTCCTATGATGACATCTTTCGCGATGAAGAGGAGGAAGGCGGCGATGACTCTGGGAATGAGAGTGACGGAGGCTCTGAGCCTTCTGGGAAACGGAGGCGATACGATGAGGTATGCTATGCTGTAGAGCTGAGACGATAAACCAAAAATTATCGACACTGACCACACCGATCACTTATCGCAGGCATTTTGAAGATATTGTTCATTACGATAAGTAGCCTATACTAAAGAAATGTAAAGTTCAATATGAAATAAGTTTGCTAATATGGGTGATTGTTAATGGGACAATTGATGACTACAACCATCAAACTAGTAGTAGTTTAAAGGATAATAAAATAAAAAAAATTGTACATACTAATTTTATAAACTTATCATTCTATTCATTGTTATCGCATCAATTAAAAATCCATATTGCGATAAATTGCCTTTTGTCCATATCAACCAGCACTACTATGCTGTATTGATGTCACAAAAGTTGATAATAAAAAAGAAAAATGAAATTGATCCCACCCCACCTCTACTTAACAACCCTTTGACCAAGGTGGATACAATATTTCTGCTTCTTATTAATGATTATTTTGCACAGTGTAATTTTTATTTGCATATGACAATGTTGATTTCCACAAAAAGAAGACGAAGCTGATCAAGTTTGCAGTGATGTATTGTTATTTATACCAACATGTTCCCATGTTTTAGGGGGAAGTGGAGAGGAGGATTGAGCGACAGAGAGCAACAAGAGAGTGGGAGGGAAGGAGGTGACATTTCTCTAGAGTTTTTTTTTTTAAAGCCCCCAATGCAGTCTTTTAAATCATCACTGTTTGGTTAATAAATCACTGTTTATTTAGTGAAAATGGCTGAAATATATTTTGTATCATTTATTTCCCTGAACCTACTTTGGCCCTTGAAATGCTCTGTCTGATCGAGTGGGCGTTAACAGACAAATTTGAAGATGTTTACATACACAGCCCTAATTGGCTGATAGGATGATCTAGAGCCCACCCCCTTACCCAGATGAACAATCATTGACTCTTTATAATCAGATCACATTGTCATGATGTGGGCCAGAAGTTCCATCCCATCTGAACAGGCTGAATTTCCAGGCATTTAAAAAAAGAACGTCTCTTACACAAGGGGCATTAACACCGAAATTGTGAAAATGATGATATTTTGAGCTCATAGTGTGGCCTTTTTAAAATAATAATAATTACAACAGGTAAATCACGTTTTTAACCACACTGCCCCTTTAAAGGATTAAACAGTCTTATGACTTTGACTTTTGAAATGTTTCATTTCAGACGTGAGATCCTGTTTGACTATGAGCAATATGAATACCATGGGACTTCGGTGAGTATGGATTATACACTGCTCAAAAAAATAAAGGGAACACTTAAACAACACAATGTAACTCCAAGTCAATCACACTTCTGTGAAATCAAACTGTCCACTTAGGAAGCAACACTGATTGACACTAAATTTCACATGCTGTTGTGCAAATGGAATAGACAACAGGTGGAAATTATAGGCAATTAGCAAGACACCCCCAATAAAGGAGGGGTTCTGCAGGTGGTGACCACAGACCACTTCTCAGTTCCTATGCTTCCTGGCTGATGTTTTGGTCACTTTTGAATGCTGGCGGTGCTTTCACTCTAGTGGTAGCATGAGACGGAGTCTACAACCCACACAAGTGGCTCAGGTAGTGCAGCTCATCCAGGATGGCACATCAATGTGAGCTGTGGCAAGAAGGTTTGCTGTGTCTGTCAGCGTAGTGTCCAGAGCATAGAGGCGCTACCAGGAGACAGGCCAGTACATCAGGAGACGTGGAGGAGGCCGTAGGAGGGCAACAACCCAGCAGCAGGACCGCTACCTCCGCCTTTGTGCAAGGAGGAGCAGGAGGAGCACTGCCAGAGCCCTGCAAAATGACCTCCAGCAGGCCACAAATGTGCATGTGTCTGCTCAAACGGTCAGAAACAGACTCTATGAGGGTGGTATAAGAGCCCGACGTCCACAGGTAGGGGTTGTGCTTACAGCCCAACACCGTGCAGGATGTTTGGCATTTTCCAGAGAACACCAAGATTGGCAAATTCGCCACTGGCACCCTGTGCTCTTCACAGATGAAAGCAGGTTCACACTGAGCACATGTGACAGACGTGACAGTCTGGAGACGCCGTGGAGAACGTTCTGCTGCCTGCAACATCCTCCAGCATGACCGGTTTGGCGGTGGGTCAGTCATGGTGTGGGGTGGCATTTCTTTGGGGGGCCGCACAGCCCTCCATGTGCTCGCCAGAAATAGCCTGACTGCCATTAGGTACCGAGATGAGATCCTCAGACCCCTTGTGAGACCATATGCTGGTGCGGTTGGCCCTGGGTTCCTCCTAATGCAAGACAATGCTAGACCTCATGTGGCTGGAGTGTGTCAGCAGTTCCTGCAAGAGGAAGGCATTGATGCTATGGACTGGCCCGCCCGTTCCCCGGACCTGAATCCAATTGAGCACATCTGGGACATCATGTCTCGCTCCATCCACCAATGCCACGTTGCACCACAGACTGTCCAGGAGTTGGCGGATGCTTTAGTCCAGGTCTGGGAGGAGATCCCTCAGGAGACCATCCGCCACCTCATCAGGAGCATGCTCAGGCGTTGTAGGGAGGTCATACAGGCACGAGGAGGCCACACACACTACTGAGCCTCATTTTGACTTGTTTTAAGGACATTACATCAAAGTTGGATCAGCCTGTAGTGTGGTTTTCCACTTTAATTTTGAGTGTGACTCCAAATCCAGACCTCCATGGGTTGATAAATTGGATTTCCATTGATTATTTTTGTATGATTTTGTTGTCAGCACATTCAACTATGTAAAGAAAAAAGTATTTAATAAGATTATTTCATTCGTTCAGATCTAGGGTGTGTTATTTTAGTGTTCCCTTTATTTTTCTGAGCAGTGTATATTGGTTATGTTGAAACTTGGTATGCACATGCATGCATACATACAAACATTATTCTACAATGTAGAAAATGGTAAAAATAAAAACCCTTGAATCAGCATGTCCAAACTTTTGAACGGTTGTATGTATGTGTGTATATGTTATATAAATAACATGGACATTTCTAAGTGACCCCAAACTTTATTTAGTTTGTTTTTATTTATTTATAAAAAAATAAAAAAATGGGGGTCACTTAGAAATGTCCATGTTTTCCATGAAAACATACATGAAAGGAGATGCAAAATGAATAGGAAATATAGTCAAGACGTTGACAAGGTTAGAAATAATGATTTTTAATTGAAATAATAATTGTGTCCTTCAAACTTTGCTTTCGTCAAAGAATCCTCCATTTGTCGCAATTACGGCTTTACAGACCTTTTGGCATTCTAGTTGTCAATTTGTTGAGGTAATGTGAAGAGATTTCACCCCATGCTTTCTGAAGCACCTCCCACAAGTTGGATTGGCTTGATGGGCACTTCTTACGTACCATACGGTCAAGCTGCTCCCACAACAGCTCAATAGGGTTGGGATCTGGTGGCTGTGCTGGCCACTCCATTATAGACAGAATACCAGCTGACTGCTTCTTCTCTAAATAGTTTTTGCATAGTTTGGAGCTGTGCTTTGGGTCATTGTCCTGTTGTAGGAGGAAATTGGCTCCAATTAAGCCCTGTCCACAGGGTATGGCATTGCGTTGCAAAATGGAGTGATAGCCTTCCTTCTTCAAGATCCCTTTTACCCTGTACAAATCTCCCACTTTACCTTCACCAAAGAACCCCCAGAACATCACATTGCCTCCACCATGCTTGACGGATGGCGTCAAACACTCCTCCAGCATATTTTAATTTTTTCTGCTTATCACAAATGTTCTTCTTTGTGATCCAAACACCTCAAACTTAGATTCGTCTGTCCATAACACTTTTTTTTTCCAATCTTCCTCTGTCCAGTGGCTGTGTTCTTTTGCCCATCTTAATCTTTTCTTTTTATTGGCCAGTCTGAGATATGTCTTTTTCTTTGCAACTCTGCCTAGAAGGCCAGCATCCCGAAGTCGCCTCTTCACTGTTGATGTTGAGACTGGTGTTTTGCTGGTACTATTTCATGAAACTGCCAGTTGAGGACTTGTGAGGTGTGTGTTTCTCAAACTAGACACTCTAATGTACTTGTCCTCTTTCTCAGTTGTGCCCCAGGGCCTCCCACTACTCTTTCTCTTCTGGTTAGAGCCAGTTTGCGCTGTTCTGTGAAGGGAGTATTACACAGCATTGTACGAGATCTTCAGTTTCTTGGCAATTTCTCGCATGGAATAGCCTTCATTTCTCAGAACAAGAATAGATTGATGAGTTTCAGAAGAAAGGTCTTTGTTTTTGGCCATTTTGAACCTGTAATCGAACCCACAAATTCTGATGCTCAACTAGTCTAAAGAAGGCCAGTTTTATTGCTTCTTTAATCAGAACCACAGTTTTCAGCTGTGCTAACATAATTGCAAAAGGGTTTTCTAATGAACAATTAGCATTTTAAAATGATAAACTTGGATTAGCTAACACAACGTGACATTGGAACACAGAAGTGATGGTTGCTGATAATGGACCTCTGTACGCCTATGTCGATATTCCATAAAAAATCATGCGTTTCCAGCTACAATAGTCATTTGCAACATTAACAATGTCAACACTGTATTTCTGATACATTTTATGTTATTTTAATGGACAAAAAAATTGCTTTTCTTTCAAAAACAAGGAAATTTCTAAGTGACCCAAAACTTTTGAACGTGTGTGTGTGTGTGTGTGTGTGTATATGTATGTATGTGTGCAGGCTGCAATGGTGATATTTGAGCTGGCATGGGTCCTGACTAAGGACACTAAAGATATGCTGTGGTAAGTGATCTTATCAATGTTTTTTGTAAAATTATATAAATGTCATTTATTTGCATGTGCAGACTGTGACACTACAATTTATATGAAACATTTGATGTTGGACAGGTGGGCCATCATTGGGCTGACTGACCAGTGGGTTCATGATAAAATCACTCAGTAAGAATATTTAACTCCAACTCTCTTCTATAACACTTCAAATCTGATGCAACATCTAGGATGCCTAGAAAGTTTTTGAAAAATACAAAGTGATGTCTTACACGAGCACTGACTTCCTTGTATTGCTCCTGTGCCTCCCAGTATGAAGTATGTAACAGACATCGCTACTCTGCAGCGCCACGTCTCACGTCACAACCACCGGAACGAGGATGAGGATAATTCTCTCTCTATCGACTGCATGAGGATCTCCTTCGAGTACGAGTATCCTTTATCTTCACTAGCCAAAGGACCAGGGGAGCTCAGACTTGTGCATCACAAGTAGTTGAGACCTAACTTTTTGAGACCTTTGGTTCAGGTATTTTGTTGCTGTGGTGTTTTCTAGGGCTGTGACGATACCAGTATCCAGTATCGTGACATGGAAAGAAGACACGAGGCAGATTTTAACTTTAGGAAAACAGCCCTAATGTTGGAAACAAACATAATTACGTTATCCAGAGTCACATTTTGTTTATTTTCCAAGGTATAGCACACTAGTTTACGTACTGCAGGTTTTTAAAGAACCAAAAAAGGTTTTCATTTCTGCCCTGGTTTTACCTTGATACTAACGAGTATCGCAATACTAGTATTGTCCCGGCCCTAGTTTTTTAATTTGAGTCCGACGTGTTATTAGTAAGCGTTGCCACATTCTTGTGGCTGTGTATATGCTGTCCTGACTGTCACCCTCACGTCCCTCTCTGTCATGCCTTTCTCTGTGTTAACCCCTTGACACCCTGTCTCAGTCTGCGTCTGGCCCTGTACCAGCACTGGTCTCTGTTTGAGAGTATCTGTAACTCCTCTTACACCTCTTGCAACTTTAAGCTCTGGTCAATGCATGGCCAGAAGAAACTCCAGGAGTTCCTCGCTGACATGGGGTATGCTATCCCCAAGTTATGATTGTCAATTAGAATAGGATCTCCATCAAGTGATCACTTTAGGGACATGCATGACTCGCGTTCTTGAATATCAATTACTAATCAATTAGTTACTGTAAGCTACAATTAGTCTATAGCCTCTGAAGGACAAATGTCACTTCACCAAAAGTGATGGGCAGCAGTTTATTTAGATTTATTGATGACAATGGATTGTTTGAAGGCATCATCAAAGATGGTTTCTGTTTGTGTTGTCCAGCCTGCCCCTGAAGCAGGTGAAGCAGAAGTTCAACTCCATGGACATGTCAGTCAAAGAAAACCTGCGAGAAGTTATAGAAGAATCCTCCAACAAATACGGGTAAGAGTGTTTGTATATTCTAGTGCATCAATATATCTGTAATCCCCATTATCAATCACTCGGTGTATATGATGAGTAAAATATGCCCTTCTCCTAATATGCCCAATAGACTATTTTCCAGTACACGACACAATGACGTCACGCACAGATGCGCGCAACTGTTGGCAGCAGTAAGAAAGCCATTGCCGTCTGTGCCCTTTCGACATAGCCTAGATTCACTTTTTTATTACTCCTAAACAAAATAACTTTGGTGTTCTCATACGCATACAATGTTTTGATTCTTTAACAGTCCCTAAGATTCCATTTGCGAGCTTTGGAAAATATTTTTTGGGTACAGCAGTTGTAGTGTGAAATGCACTCATAAGCAACATGTAAATAGAGGCTTTTTTTTGCTGGCGTTCTAAATTATAAGAACTCCCACTTGTTCTGCCACTAACTTGCGCGCATCACCCTTGTGCGGCAATGTTTGTAAACACAGAAAAGGGTCTATAGCCCTCATTTAATACTGTTTTCTCTGTCCCTTCAGTATGAAGGACATCCGTATCCAGACTTTCGGCGTTCACTTTGGCTTCAAGAACCGTTTCCTGGCCAGTGATGTGGTGCACGCTGCTGCCGCCCTGCTGGAGAGCACTGAGAAGGACGACAGCCCCGGCGACAACTTTATCAAGGCCCTCGACTGCCTCTCCAGGTACACACACGTACATCCGCACACACACTCTCCATAAGAAAAGCCTTTGATTGCCTGTCCTGGTGGAGGAGGAGTACTGGACAATCCCAGAAAGCTGGGTTGTTCTCTTATTCCTTGTTGAGCTCATGATACAATGTATAATGATTAACAGAGAGCACAGAGTCTTGGGACCTCACGGTGCTCGCCTGATGTGTGTATTCACTCGGGATCAAACGGGAGAGGGACTAGGGTTGGGCGATATTACGATAGGAACGTTTATCGATGACGATTGACAACCTCGTGATGTGACAAATGATGGTTTAGCCTATTTGAACTTGACTGGCGCTGCGCCGTAGGCCTAAAGAACGAGGGTCGGACAGGGCAGCACACCAGTGACATTCAGAGTAATCTGCCTATTCCTGTTTGCTATAGCCTATTTCAATAAATAGCCTATGTTGTATAGGGCAGCAGAACGCAAGAGAGGAATGTAGGCTAGACAGAATTCCACCAAAGCAGCGCAAAATGTCCATTCAGAAAATGTTGTTTCTAGCTCTGTCGGATGCACGGACGTTAAAGCTTAAACGTATTACATTTTATAACTGACACTCCTTAACTATATTGTCTAGCTGTTTAAAAAAAACAACACAATATTTCCTTCTCCATTCAATGTGAATATGACCTTTGGGTTAGGCCAGGGGTTCTCAAACTTTTTGGGGCCGGGGACCACTTTTGTGATAGCAAATTCACCAGGGACCCCCTAATTTTTCATAATTGATTGGATTTATAAAGTACCTTTCTACCAACCAGAAGTACTCAATGCAATTTACATAGTAGGGGGAATCTCACCTCATCTACCACTAATGTGCGGCACCCACCTGGGTGATTCACAGCAACCATTTTCTGCCAGAACTCTCACCACACATCACCTATCAAGTGAGGAGGCCAATTAGGAATGAGGGGGATGATTAGGTGGCCGTGATGGAATGGGGCCAGGTTAGGAATTTAGCCATGACACAGGGTTTAACACCCCTACACTTATGATAAGTGACAGGGGATTTTTTAATGAACACAGAGTCAGAACACCTGTTTAACGTCCTATCTGAAAGATTGCACCCTACGCAGGGCAATGTCCCCTTCACTGCCCTGGGGCATTGGAATCTCCTTAGACCGGAGGGAAGAGTGCCCCCTAGTCCCCCCCCCCCCCAACACCACTTCCAGCAGCATCTGGTCTCCCATCCATTATGAGTACATAATCACGACAGGACAAAGGTCTCTCTTAGGGTTGGGCGAACCTATCTGAATTCTGTCCAATAGTAACATATTTTTGTTGCAAGAATTGCTACGGTGTGCACTAATGAATACACCCCAGGTGTAGGAATGATCCCATCCTGTTTTCTTTCCTCTGTAGGAGTAACCTGGAGCGTCTCCATGGTGGCATTGATTTGGCTAAGAAGAAGCTGATGGCCATCCAACAGACTGTAGCCAGTTGCATCTGCACCAACCTCATACTGTCACAGGGACCCTTCCTCTACTGCTACCTCTTGGAGGTGTGTGTTATACAGTATACTGTTACCACTGTAATATCACGGTACCAAAATTCATGATACTTATGATTCCAACATTTTAGAATACCATAGTACCACTTCATATGATACTACCAAATGTTTTGGCCCTACTGTTTAAGAAGCCGATGGCACCTGTTATAAAATGTATATAAAGTCTATTTTACATTTTTTATAAATTCTGTAAAAAAAAAAAAAAAAGTTTAGCAACAGCAACTAATGTCTTGTATGCGCTGGTCCAATAATGTCCACTTGACTTTCATGAGCATATCATGTGGCAGCAGTAATCAGCCTGCCGCATCCCCTATCAGTCCTCACTCGCCTGTTTCTCTGTTCTCTCTTCCTGCACATCTGTTCCTCCATCAGTTGAAACATAATGTAGTGGTGATGACGAGGGGGAATGCTGTCCCTGATCTGTTTTTTTTATCCTTACATTTGATACATTGTAGCAACGCCTAATGTAAGCCGAAACACTCTTTCTGGTCCTTACATTGTGTTTGGTGCATAACGGTTTTAATGTTGGGAGCAATATGTTTGTAGGAGAGAGAGTGGTGTGTGTGTTTGAGGGAGAGAGAGTTAGTATGTGTGTTAATTGAAGAGTAAAGGTTTCATGCAGGGTTTTCCCCTTACTGCCATAATGACATGCAGATTATTATGCATGTCTGTTCCTCCAGCCAAATCACAGGTAGGCCTTTGCAAATATGCACAAATCAGCCATTCTATGCAGTATACAGTGTGCAGTATACAGTGTGCAGTATACAGAAGTTAAATGTTGAGTAGAAATTTGAACATCGGTGAGTTGTTTTTGTGTGTAGCACATGTGCATAACGTTTAGAAAACGGGAACAAGTGTCGTGGGACGGGGTGAACCGGACGCTAGGTCACTCTGAATTGGCCTGGTATCGTTTGTAAAATGTTGCTATCGTGACAACACTAGTGTGTGGTATGTCCTCCCTATGACCCTCCATCTCTGTGCAGGGAACTCCTGATGTGAAGCTGTTCTCCAAGCCCATGGCCTTGACCCTGCTCTGCAAGTACCTGCTCAAAGCCTTTGTACGCTCTGTGAGTAACTCAGTATTTCACTTACCCATTATCCAAGGCCCTGTCTAGCTCTATTGCCCCTGGTCTTCAATTAGTTTCAAACAAAAATGACAGTGTTTTAGATGTTTGTTTATGGTATTTTGCATCACTCTTGCTTGTCTGCCTATGCCTGTACATAGACAAGGAATAAGAGATGTAAGCTGCTGCCCTTGATCATAGCTGCTCCCATGAATGTGGAGAAGAGAACTGTCATCGTTCTAGGCATCCCACCTGAGTCTGAGACATCCGACAAGAAGAAGTGAGTTCATAAGTTGTGTGCCCGTCTCTGCACTTGAATGTTCTTTCTGTTTTGGGCAAAACTAAAGCAAATGCTAATTTTAATCTTCCTTTTGTTCTCGCTCTCTCCAATAGTTTCTTTGGCCGTGCGTTTGAGAAAGCAGCAGAGAGCACCAGCTCCAGAACTCTCCACGACCACTTCGACACCTCTAGTAAGTCAAATGTTATTGTAATTGTATATTTTTTCCACAAGAGGGCGGACATGACACACTACAGATGGACCTTGTTCAGCAGTAAACTGGTTTCGTACATATATTTCAGTACTTTATTTGGCTCTCATACAGGTGCTTTCTCAAGTCATTGTTACAGCTTTGATCATTACGTCATCAGGTGTTCAAAAAACATTTCCCTCGCACCTGCTAGCCAAAACAGTTCAAATTGAGCAATACACATGCTCATACTTACCTGTGTTTTGCCTTTGCAGTCATTGAGCTAAAGATGGAGGACAGGACTAAGTTTCTGGATGCCCTCATCACCCTGCTGTCCTAAGGAGTGAGCTAACTAAGACACACTGATGTATGGATAAAGTTCCTGAAATTGATATGTGAAATCTGTAGATGCTGGAAGAGACTGTATGACATTACAACTAGGTTCATGCCCAATGTGATGGAGAAACTCTATTTTGTGCTTCACCTGTTTTGGCCAAAGAAGAGTATTTTTCAATGTTTTGTATTTTCACTTCAGGACACTTTGTGATGCCTATATGTATATTGTACTGTTTTTTTTGTAAGTGTATTGTGAGGGTTTGTGTTTTTAATCTCATGTAAATACATTTTTCTGTTGTCTTTGTTTTTTTAATGTTTCATGTAACACATTTATTAAATGATATTTTATCGATGTATAATTATTGAAGTTACCATCTACTAAGAGAAGGAAGGATACATTTGAAACATTTTAGTAGTAATAGGGGTATGTAAAAACATTGAACTTTGGCGCAGAATGTGATATGGACCGTAGAAACTGTATGATGGCTTAACCATCTCACTCAGTATACTGATCTGGAGCATAGGTTAACACACAGACCTTGGCCCATATAGCACAGTCTAAATACAGTTTCATGGATGGGTGGGATCCAAGTCCCTCTGTGGGCTAATTGAGCCCCATGTCTCAAATCAGTATGAGGTCATGACCCACAGGGTTGTGGGGGTTTCACAGGAAAGGCTGATCTGCTCACCATGGTCAAAGCGAAACGTGCCAGAAGGAGCATTGCGCTTAATGAGCTAGGGGAGGGGAACGGGATCCTCATAGCAAATGTGCTGTGTCTACTGTGTATGCTATTTTATTGCCTTGAACACAAATGTGGATGTGTAACAATCTGACTTCCTGCTGATTGAATGTTTGGAAGTACAGTATTATTGTATGTTATCAACTAACTGGAAAATGGTCAGATGAATTTGCTATGAAGATAAAGCTCATACTGTTCACTGGTCTGGTGAGAGAGATCTTATGATGTATAGTTCTATTGTTTACTATTTCATATCCTTTAAACACACCCCACCAGTTACTGGGTGGGTCCTGTTTATTTTTGAGTGATGTTATTACCTAAAGTGAGCTGATGGAGCCAAATTATTGTTTACTTTACTTGGAGTTTAGGAGATAATCTCTCTAGATTGTAAGAATTTGAATTTGGCCACTGGGATTTTGAACTTTGCAGCCATAACATCCCTGGTCTGGGTCTGGTTACGCTATTCCACTGTTCCTTTACATTGTGAACTTATCAAGGAATGTTCTGGCATCTGATGACGTCCTGTCTGCCTTTTCACCAAAAGGCAGCATGTTTGTGCCCCATCTCAACCCTAAATATCACCCTCACATAGCTTCACCCCTAGTACCTATACCCCAACCACACAGAGGTCACATCTTTCAGATGCCAGTGAAACATGGAGAAATTGTGAATTCCAGTCTATTATGGCATCTGTCCCCCCCCTGCTGGCATTTCTCTCAACCAAACCACTTCACCCCTCAAACCCCACCCAATTCTTCGGTCCCCTCTTTCACCCTTCCAACCCCCAGTGGTGGGGGGCCACTGGCCTTTCTGCTGCTCTGCCCCGGAGGAATGCAACACTACCCCTGGTCATGTCACAACTACACGAACACACTCCCATGTGGCAGGAGAGGGGTAGCGTGTGGGACAGAGGGTATTAGAGGGCCTCACAGTCACACATGTTGCCTTTACTCCTTGGGGTTAAGCTACTTTGTTCACAGAAGGAGCCCAGTGAATACTTTACCCAAGAGCACTGTGTGAGATTGTGTGTCACTGTCAATACAAGTATATCTCTTTATTTGTACAGTACTGGATATTTGTTAATTAGTTTGAAAGATTTAGAGATTTGAAAGTTCTAGGGAAAACATTTTCCAACTTTCTTAATTTTACTTAATGATTAACAACTGCAACATCCTTCCAAACAAATCCACTTTCAGAGTGTAGGAAATTAGTTGTGATCTTTTCTACAGGTTACTCTAATAAAACAATTTGGTCAATCAACTGTTACAGTGGCTGTGAAGCATTCAGGCACATACATACAAACAGCATGTCTCATTGACTTCTTGCACAGTAACCCTCTTTCTATCTAAAGCCTTTTCACTTGTTTTCTTGCTCTCCCTAACAATCCCGGATTCCTGGTAGGATTAGCCAGACTGGACGACCGGGAACAAAAGCCCACAGCTGACTCCCACTGTCTGACGCCTGTCTCACAGAGAGGCTACGCTGAGGAGGGTGAGTGTGCTACACACACACATACGTTGCCCTCCCCCAGTCATGCATTCACTGTGCTATCATCAGTAGCTCCCCAAAACATCAGCTGGGGTCTAAAGATGCCCCTCCCACTGTGACCTTTAACCCAAGTGACCGCTAACCTCTGTGACCTCTCACAGTTGTAGAGTCAGCCCATAGAATTATCTATGGGTCAACCTCTGAAGCTGGCATTACTGTGTTCTTTCTAAAAGCACTCTTGAAAAAGATTTGAGTAGAAATGTTCATGTGCAGTTTTCTTATTTTTTCATTGGTAGTGCAGCAATGAACCTGACTACAGTGTATGCATGTATTCTTTCCTGCCTTAAAATATAGATACCATCGAACTACAGACCACGTTGTGAACAAAGGACCTGCCACTGCTTTCTGAATGTCTAACCACATACCCACCGTCATGGATCTGTGACTATACCGAATGTGAAGAGACGCACTTATACACGCAGCATGGAGAGGCCAGTGTCTCAGATGAGTGGGCAGCCTCATGGACGGCCAGACCTGGGGCAAATTAAAGCTTTTCATGAGAAGGGACTCGCACTGCACTTCCTTTAAACCTCAGTGAGGGAAGGGCATTTCTTTTACACTACCCTAGTTTCCCTGGACACCAGAGAGACAGAGGGTGTCCAGCCCTGAGAGGTCTGAATCATGCTGTTTTTGCTACTTAGTACAAAGATAAACTTTGAGAATTATAGAATACACTCACACACTCAATAATTAGCTAAACACTCATTTCATCCTAAACAACTAGTTTGTTGTTTATTTTTCCCGAGCTATTCTGTCATTAGCAGAGCAAATCCACAGCAGTGCCTGGAATAGCAACACTGAGTTTCCTGCAAGATGCAATTAATGTCAAAACAATGCTCTCCTCAGGATCCTGTGTGTGTGTGGTGTAAATATGTGGGCCAACAGGCACAGCTGATACTAAAACCAGCCTCATCCATTAATTACAAAGACCTTGGGTTGACTAGACTGGGTGGACAGACCTCTGGCATGGCATACACTCACACGTTAGAGGCAGCTATTCTTAGGACACTAACTGTTTCTCTAAATTATGGGTTGTAGGTAATTCCTGGGTTATAGTTTGGTTTATTTGGTTGATCAATACAATCCCCCCTTTTAGCTGAAAAGTTAAGACAGACATACAAGCAGAGAGAGACTGACAACAGTGTTTTCAGTGAGCCATGACACCCGTGATAAATAAGAAATGTCTCTTCATCTGTCTTTTGACATTCCACAACCTGCAGGCCCTCTCCTTCATCTCATCTTCATTTCCTTCATCTCAGCCTAGAGCTGTCATGCCTTCTTTTTGGCCCGGTCTGTGTGTGTGCATGGCATGTTGTTGATTTGATGTCAAGTCTGGAACATGTTTTGGATTTTTACACGCCTTGTGGTTTCTTGGATGTGTAATCCGTTCTGTGGCATGTTTGAGTAATTAAGGGGTTTGTTGTATTTGTGTTGAGGGCGGCCTGACGTTGTATTGGTGTACTATAGAGTAGGCAAAATGGTGTTTTGAATCTGTTCATCTATTCTGGATGATTGGTGGGGTGTAAAATGTGATAGAACTCTCACTCTTCACTATGTTATACAGTACATTCGGAAAGTTTTCAGACCCCTTCACTTTTTCCACATTTTGTTACATTACAGCCTTTTTCTAAAATGGCTTTAAAAAATATATACAGTACCAGTCAAAAGTTTGGACACCTATTCATTCAAGGGTTTTACTTAATTTTTTACTATTTTCTACATTGTAGAATAATAGTGAAGACATTAAAACACTGAAATAACACATGGATTCATCTAGTAACCAAAAAATGCCAAGCGTGTGCAAGGCAAAGGGTGGCTACGTAGAAGAATATCAAATATAAAATATATTCTGATTTGTTTCACACTTTTTTGGTTACTACATGATTCCATAAGTGTTATTGCATAGTGTTGATGTCTGCACTATTATTCTACAATGTAGAAAATAGTAAAAATAAAGAAAAACCCTGGAATGAGTTGTTGTGTCCAAACTTTTGACTGGTACTGTACATCTCATCAATCTACACACAATACCCCATAATGACAAAGTGATAACAGGTTTTTAGAAATGTTTGCAAATGTATTAAAAAAAAAAAAAAAAAATACCTCACATAAGTATTCAGACCCTTTGCTATGAGACTCGAAATTGAGCTCAGGTGCATCCTGTTTCCATTGATCAGACGGAAACACTCCTCCAGTAAAAGGCACATGACAGCCCGCTTGGAGTTTGTCAAAAGGCACCTAAAGGACTCTCAGACCATGAGAAACAAGATTCTCTGGTCTGATGAAACCAAGATTGAACTCTGGCCTGAATGCCAAGCGTCACATCTGAAGGAAACCTGGCACCATCCCTACAGTGAAGCATGGTGGTGGCAGCATCATGCTGTGGGGATGTTTTGCAGGGACTGGAAGACTAGTCAGAATCGAGGGAAAGATGAACTGAGCAAAGTACAGCGATATCCTTGATGATAACCTGCTCCAGAGCGCTCAGGACCTCAGACTGGGGCGAAGGTTCACCCTCCAACAGGACAACGACCCTAAGCACACAGCCAAGACAACACAGGAGTGGCTTCGGGACAAATAGCTGTGCAGCGATGCACCCCATCCAACCTGACAGCTTGAGAGGATCTGCAGAGAAGAATGGGAGAAACTCCCCAAATACAAGTGTGCCAATCTTGTAGCATCATACCCAAGAAGACTTGAGGCTGTAAACGCTGACAAATTTGCTTCAATACAGTATTAAGTAAAGGTTTTTTTGCAAACATTTAATAAAAACTGTTTTTGCTTTGTCATTTGATAACCTCCTCACTGGAAATGTAATTCTAGTTTAATGGAACAACATGTTGCTCCATCTTGATGACAAAAGCAGGAATGTCTTGGGTGGGATGTCAGCGGGAGTAGCCTCTGGTTTTGCTGACCAATTCCAAAAACAACTCCACCACTGTCTAGCCATGCTGAATTATGACACTGTCTTAAGTAGCCTATAGGTTTTTAACCACTTCTAACAAATATCTTATGTACTTGCTCATCACTTAAGAAAGAAAATACTATTTGTCCTTTTATTGTAAGCATGGGAATGGAGTGACTGACTCCCACTGTCTTTTATTAGAGACTATCTGGGTGCACCTGCTTTGCCTGAGTCATCTATTACTCTGTCTCTCTTTGGCTGCATTCCAAACACTGAAAAGACACACCCTATCCTCAGCCCTCAATTTAAGTGGGCACTTCTGATGACGTATCATGACGTCTGACGAGTATACGCTTGCAGGGAAAGGGGCGAGGGAGGAAGGAATGATTTTTAAATGGACCACCCTTGGCCGGAAATTCGTCACTCGTTCAACCAGCGATGCTTGTTTTCAGCCACCAGCAGCTTGTGGGTGCTTTATATGCGCTACAGTCAATTATGATTGCATGTCTACTTAAATTAGCTATATAATTATTAATATACGCCTACTGTATGATAGCTAGCAAATTAATTAGCTAACGAACGTTAGCCTGCCTAGCTGGAACTTCTGAAGAAGGAAAATGTTTTATTTCTATAATTTCCAAAAGCTAACCAAACAAAAACATCATTACTTTTACGAGACGTGTTTGTGCCATCTTGTGCATTAGTAGCACAATTTCTTCTTCACCCCTTTTTCTCCACAATTTCGTGGTATCCAATTAGTAGTTTTGACCCATCGCTGCAACTTCCGTACGGACTCGGGAGAGGCGAAGGTCAAGAGCCGTGCGTCCTCTGAAACACAACCCAGCCAAGCCGCACTGCTTCTTGACACAACGCCCGCTTAACCCAGAAGCATCATTGTGTCGGAGGAAACATCGTACACCTGGCCCGCCACAGGAGTCGCTAGTGTGCGATGGGACAAGAACATACCTGCCGGCCAAACCCTCCCCTAACCCGGAAGACGGTGGGCCAATTGTGCGTCGCTCCATGGGTCTCCCGGGCACGGCCGACTGCGACAGAGCCCGGACTCGAACCAGGATCTCTAGTGGAACAGCTAGCACTGCGATGCATTGCCTTAGACCACTGTGCCACTCGGGAGGCCTGAGTAGCACAATTTCTAACCTTTTTACATTTGTTTTTACTTACACTTGTATGTTGACTTATCCATGTTGACGTTGAGGTTTTAAGTTTCGGCAGACTTTTCTTAGCGGATGTACAATCATCGCGAATTGAATTATGGGGCCAAAGTAAACATGATTGTGCACTCGCAAACTCGATCAAAAACGAGGGCTGAGGGGCTTACGTTGCGAACTTCCCTTGTTTGGCTAATCATTTGGACTGACGTCCAAGATGGTGAGGGGGATTCCCCCAAGGACATAAGGCGTAAGTGGACAAGGGTGTGTCTTTTATGAGTTTGAAACACAGCCTTTGTCTGAATCACCTCGTTAAAGTAAATCACCTAACTTGTTATTTATCAAAAAATCTGACTAAGAGAGAAGGTACAGTTGAAGTCGGAAGTTTACATACACTTAGGTTGGAGTCATTAAAACTTGTTTTTCAACCACTCCACAAATTTCTTGTTAGCAAACTATAGTTTTGGCAAGTCGGTTAGGACATCTACTTTGTGCATGATACAAGTCATTTTCCCAACAATTGTTTACAGACAGATTATTTCACTTATAATTCACTGTATCACAATTCCAGTAGGTCACAAGTTTACATACACTAAGTTGACTGTGCCTTTAAAAAGCTTGGAAAATTCCAGAAAATGATGTCATGGCTTTAGAAGCTTCTGATAGGCTATTTGACATCATTTGAGTCAATTGGAGGTGTACCTGTGGATGCATTTCAAGGCCTACCTTCAAACTCAGTGCCTCTTTGCTTGACATGATGGGAAAATCAAAAGAAATCAGCCAAGAACTCAGAAAAGAAATTGTAGACCGCCACAAGTCTGGTTCATCCTTGGGAGCAATTTCCAAACGCCTGAAGGTACCACATTCATCTGTACAAACAATAGTACGCAAGTATAAACACCATGGGACCACGCAGCCGTCATACCGCTCAGGAAGGAGACGCATTCTGTCTCCTAGAGATAAACGTACTATGGTACGAAAAGTGCAAATCAATCCCAGAGCAACAACAAAGGACCTTGTGAAGATGCTGGGGGAAACAGGTACAAAAGTATCTATATCCACAGTAAAACGAGTCCTATATCGACATAACCTGAAAGGACACTCAGCAAGGAAGTAGCCACTGCTCCAAAACCACCATAAAAAAGCCAGACTACGGTTTGCAACTGCACATGGGGACAAAGACCGTACTTTTTGGAGAAATGTCCTCTGGTCTGATGAAACAAAATTAGAACTGTTTGGCCATAATGACCATTGTTATGTTTGGAGAAAAAAGGGGGAGGCTTGCAAGCTGAAGAACACCATCCCAACCATGAAGCACAGGGGTGGCAGCATCATGTTGTAGGGGTGCTTTGCTGCAGGAGGGACTGGTGCACTTCACAAAATAGATAGCATCATTAGGAAGGAAAATTATGTGTATATATTGAAGCAACATCTCAAGACATCAGTCAGGAAGTTAAAGTTTGGTCGCAAATGGGTCTTCCAAATGAACAATGACCCCAAGCATACTTCCAAAGTTGAGGCAAAATGACTTAAGGACAACAGAGTCAAGGTATTGGAGTGGCCCTCACAAAGCTCTGACCTCAATCCTATAGAAAATGTGTGGCCAGGACTGAAAAAACATGTGCGAGCAAGGAGGCCTACAAACCCGACTCAGTTGCACCAGCTCTGTCTGGAGGAGTGGGCCAAAATTCACCCAATTTATTGTGGGAAGCTTGTGGAAGGCTACCGAAACGTTTCACCCAAGTTAAACAATTTAAAGGCAATGCTACCAAATACTAATTGAGTGTGTGTAAACTTCTTACCCACTGGGAATGTGATGAAAGAAATAAAGGCTGAAATAAATCACTCTCTCTACTATTATTTTGACATTTCACATTCTTAAAATAAAGTGATCCTAACTGACCTAAAACAGGGAATGTTTACTAGGATTAAATGTCAGGAATTGTGAAAAACTGAGTTTAAATGTATTTGGCTAAGGTGTATGTAAACTTTCAACTTCAACTGTATGCTCCTACCAGAATCCTGTTATAGGGTGTAGAAGCTTGATATGAAACCAAGTACAGTATTTGTTTATTCAGAATGTCAGTGCTCTTTCTTTCTCTCTCTCTATCTCTCTCTGGCCACTCTACCATAAAGGCCTGATTGGTGGAGTGCTGCAAGGATGGTTGTCCTTCTGGAAGGTTCTCCCATCTCCACGGAGGAACTCTCGAGCTCTGTCAGAGTGACCATCGGGTTCTTGGTCACCTCCCTGACCAAGGCTCTTGTCCACCGATTGCTCAGTTTGGACGGACGGCCAGCTCTAGGAAGAGTCTTGGTGCTTCCAAACTTATTCCATTTAAGAATGATGGAGCCACTGTGTTCTTGGGGACCTTCAATGTTGCAGAAATGTTTTGGTAGCCTTCCCCAGATCTGTGCCTCGACACAATCCTGTCTCAGAGCTCAACAGACAATTCCTTCAACCTCCTGGCTTGGTTTTTGCTCTGACATGCACTGTCAACTGTGGGACCTTATATAGACAGGTGTGTGCCTTTCCAAATCATGTCCAATCAATTGAATCTACCACAGGTGGACTCCAATCAAGTTGTAGAAACATCTCAAGGATGATCAATGGAAACAGGATGCACCAGAGCTCAATTTCGAGTCTCATTGCAAAGGTTCTGAATACTTATGTAAATAAGGTATTTATGTTTTTTATTTTTTATTAATTTATTATTAAAAAATATAAAAGCCTGTTTACGCTTTGTCATTAGGTATTGTGTGTAGATTGCTGAGGATTTTATAAATCCATTTTAAAATAAGGCTGTAAGTGTAACGTAACGAAATATGGAAAAGTCAAGGGGTCTGAATACTAGCAGGCTACAGTGGAAATGTACAAATTAATGAACGTGATATTTGAGTCTCTCTCTCTCACCAATTGATTGTACAATGTAGCTTACACATATATTTCCGTTTGTGAGTGTGTGATATGGGGGTTGGAGACATGTTTATTTCGACATAAATAATTTTTTAAACAATGTCAACACTGCCATGTTGCACTGAGACTTGCTGTTGGAAAACCACATCAGTGTCTGACTTTCGGCTGTCGCAGATGCGCCTCCCGACTTCACTTCTCGACTTTCGTCTGTACAGCCGGTTGCTTTCGCCTTACCAGTCAAACGAGCCCAAAAACTCCCTCCTTTTCGTGTCTCAATCTCTCTCCCAGTTAGGTCAAGTTTACCGGTTAACACTGTGTTCCCAATGATTCTACTGAGATTAATATTGGCATATTGTATCACATTGGGCACATGTTTTCTTTATGATAAGAATTAATTGTGTTGTGATGGAGTAGGATATTAGTAGTGCAATATGAGTAATTCAATAAAGTTTAATATTTCTTATCTGTAGTTTTTATTGTCAACATTTTGGATAGTTATTTTGTTCTTTAACAAATGATGGCTCAAACAGAATGAACCGCTGAGATCTTACATTCAGTGGTGTGGTGGATGGTAAATGCCATATGTCCACTTATTTTTATAGTGGACATTGCATAAACTCACGTCCTAATCCCCACTGATACGTTTCAAAGTAGGGTAGTGGAGGTACACACTGTATCAATTAATAGTGCAGATGGACCAGATCAGAATGTTTAGTTTAAAACGTACAAATGCTGGAGGGCCTACGCGTGAATGTTCCAAAATTCAATTTGCGGGAAAATACCGTTCACATGTGAGGGGTTTCATGGACAGATATTGAAATATCGTTAAAATTTTAGAAAGAGGGGTGATTTAAAGATACAACAACTATCATGGGTTGATAATATGACTAGGATAATGCCCTTGGATGCTAGACAATGAAAGAAAGTTTAAAGAAAACCAATACAACAGGAGAAGGCATGAGGAACTCTGAAAAGAATTCCCTCCATCTTTCTATGGTGGGATTTTGTCTATAGGCTACTTTGAAGCAAGGAAAGTTAAATAAAGGTTAAATAAAAAATATATGTAAAAAAGCAAGGAAAGACATCCATAATATGAAGTAAAACACCCAGGTTTCAAACAATTAAGGAAAAGGGAAAATATAGTGATGCTAATGATAGGCCTAACCGTCTTCTGGTAGATGGAAAAGCTTTCCCAAAAACGTTCTATATTACATGTTAACCAGTTAAAAAGTCGTCTACCTGTCAAAATTATTATTTGCACCATTGTAGACGATGTCATGGCGACGTTGGTCATGAATAGAAACACTTAATCCGGTCTAACAGTCGTCTCGCGCCGAACTGAGCATGTGCAGGCCATCAAATCAAAGGGACTCCTTCGATATAAAATAGTTTGGGACGAAAATGAAAACGTATCAGTTTGTCAATTTCACGAGGTTGGAGTAATAATAGGTTAAACTACTTAAGACACTGTCTCGAATCTAGGTTGGGCCATTAGATTTCGAGAAAATGAACAAATAAAGAATAATATTTCACTTCTCTCATTGACTTCTCAAACACCAAGCCCCGACCTGGTCTGTTTGGTTTGTTTCGCAAGCTTTCCCGGAAATCTTGAAATCTAAAACCGGCGAATTTATGACTCAGTTGACAGCCTCATTTATCAGTTTCAATTAGCCGACTTGCACAGTACAGCTTGGGCTGGACTAACTGTGAAATACCAAATAGGTGATTGATCATTTTAGGTTATTCAGAGCGTAGCCTATGTCACTGTTTATCATATAATTTTTCACACAGGGCACCTGTCCTTTACCAGGGGGGCTGTTAGGACAAAAATAAGCTAAATGATTGTATACCCAATTCTCCTGGCACCTCTACACCACTGCTTACGTTCTTACACATAGTTATTGTTGCTGTGGTCATTGCTGAATTACTGGCTTTTCGTAAACCCCTTCTCCCTGTCCTTAGCCTCTGCAGATGTTCCGGTTTTCAGGGGAAATGGAAAGAGAGCCTGTGACGCGACTTCTGCTTTTGGACATTAACAAGGCGACACTCCATCTTAACTCCCTCCACATTTACCGGATTGGTTGAACAGCGCAGTAGAGAACCACCCCAACAGTTTTTTTCTTCTTCTCGTCAAGACCAGCATATAGGGGATCTAGTTTCAGGCGTTTCTTTTATGACTGCTATGTTAGGTTACAGGCGGGGAGTCTGTGTGTGGCTGGGTGGGTGTGGGTCTTTGGAATGTCCCCAGGCTGGGCCTTTATGAGGCTCATCCATACCACCACATCATAGACCCTGTCGCTAGGCAACAGCAGGTCCTAAACCGTTACCATGGCAAGAGCCCATTGAGTGACGTTGCCTCTTTTCTCTCTGGAATGGGGGTCATTTTAGAGGTGCACCCCCAACTCTACACCCCAGACAGTCCCAAAATAACAGCCTAGCCCATTCCCGACAGTCCATACTGCTTCTTTGTGCTGAAACACCAGATACACACCAGTCGGAATGCCTATAGAGGGGGTTAGGGGAGTGATGCGATGCCTAGGTTGTCCTCAGCGAAAAGTTACAGTGAACGTTTGGGATGGGCATCTGCAAGTGCACGCTAAGATGTTTATTCACAATGGAGTTCTATCAAGTGGCTCTTTGGCTAAAATGTCAATTGCATAGCCTACATGCAGTTGTTGGACATCATTTTTCTCTCTACTAATAATGTCGTTCTCGTTTTTTCACCAAAAGATAATCAGCCCAACTCATATCTACCTCGATTCAGTTAAGCTGGTGAATGACCTTTACATGTTCTAGTTATAAGTGGGCATATGACCCACTAAGACTTATGTGGCCAGCTAAAGTATAAGTAAGCTTTGAAAATCCAGCCAAAGCTTCGAACACGGGGCATTCATAATCAGCTCTGAGAATACCAATAGTTTACATGACAGATGTTTTTGTTAATTAAGTTAAAACTGAATTTTTTTGATTTGCATAACGTAGGCCTAGTATTTTAAAACAATAATTACAGGAAATCATTTTATTTTAACTCAAAGACACCGAAAGTTGGGAATGTATTTTAAGAGAAAAGGTCAGAACTTTTTTCATCTCAACCAAAAAGTTGTTTTGCCAACACAATCAGTCAATCTACAACCCACAATCACACAGGCCTACAAAATCAAACCCCTCCATTGGCGGGAAAGAGCGATAGTGGTGGAAAGACATTCGAATTTGCACGCCTTTTAAACCGCGCGGTGGGGTGAGAAAGAGCTGTCTGAAAGGGGGATGGGTCGGGGAGTATTGTGTGCTTAACAGCAGAGCCCTACTCTTGCTGAATGGTTATTGTCATCTAGATTTCTGTTGTTCACCAAAATACTTTCTCCTGCTGGGGAACTCAACGCATCACGCAGGCGTCAGGCCCAGACATAAATAATATTGAAGATTTGCAAACTACATGTTCTGATGCCCAATTTATTATATTGATTCAACTACATTTCGATTTGTTTAAATAAAACACGGTAGAACAAATACGTTTAAGACGATATCAGTTTAATCTCAGTTTAACATTGGAAAGAATATTGCATGAAATATATAATGGATCTTTACATCAAACATCAACAAATCCAGTTAGTAAAACAGCAGTGTATTCCTACAAATTCATGACAAGAAACACATCCAGCACAGCTTCTACATACAGATATAAAACTCACATTTGCAAACTTTAAAAAATGTCATCTGAAAATAGGTGAAGTGGACTGGACATCCTATATTTGGCATCTAAATCTATGGTCCTAATTTTTGTAAAATAGATTATATTCCTCTATTATAGACACATATAAGGACGCCTGAGTTGTGTTTTCCTTAAAAATAGGCCTAGCCTACATGTATTTTTTTAGCTCGTCCCACAGTCCCATGAAGCAAAAATCCACTATCCAAAAACCTTTTAGGTGGTTTGGAGTGCTATTACTCCGAAATCACAGAAACTGTAGCCTACACTGAAGTAAAAAAAACTGTGGATATATTCAGTCGTATAATCTTCCTTTAGGAAAAAAACTTCACAATAGTAAACATTTCAAAATGCAAGGGATTATGAGCGATCATAGAAAATATAGACTAGGACATTTAAAAATACAGGTACCTAAAACAAAGACGCTCATTTATGTCATTGGCTATCACTTTATATCCAGACGTATATGCATAGTCTCCAAAAAGTTTATTTTCTGCTGTTTGCAAAAATGATGAACAAATATGTTCTCCAATATTGTGTTTAGTTTATAGTCAGTGTAACAAAATTATGCTTTAATTGATTTCAAAGTTCAGAGTAAACTGCAGGTGCAAAAAATACGTTAAAAAAATAGTTTTTCAAAAGATCACAGCACATTTACGCACAGCATAGCTACCGCATCCCGAAGGTGGGAAGCAGGGCTACACGTAATTCCTTTTGTCATAGTCTCCGGTCCCGTTCGGTGTGGCCCGTTTGGTCGGGGAATATTTGGCCGAATAGCCCGAATTCCCGTTAGAAGGACAAGAGCAGCAGAGTAGCGCGCCCCCGATCAGCAGGAGCGCCGTGGCCGCCCAACCGATGTAGAGCGCGGCCCCGATCTCCCTCTTTTTGGACGCGGGCACCTGTGGGTTGTAGAAGTCAGAGATGATGTTGTTGGCCATCCAGCAGAGAGGAACTAACACAAACAACCCACTGGTGATGTAGATGACCCCTCCGGCGTTTACCACCCGGGTTTTGACGTTCTCGGCGCTAATGCAGTTGGTGCACTGCGCCCCGGCGATCACCACCATCAGCCCCAGCACGCCAAACACACACGAGATGACGGTGAGGGCTCGCGCCGCCTGCAGGTCGTGGCCGAGCGCAAGGACAGAGTCGTGCACCTTGCACTGCATCTGGCCGGTGCTCTGCACCACACAGGACATCCAGAGCCCATCCCAGATGGTCTGAGCCACCACAATGTTGGCCTCGATGAACGCCGTTACCTTCCACATGGGCATCCCGCACACCACCATCACCAGGAGCGAGCCAATGACGCACAGCCCCAGCCCAAGGATCTCCAGTCCAGCGGACACCATCTTCGCTACTTTTTAAGGGATATTTGTTATAATTTGTGTCCTCCTCTGTGCGTGAACAACGCGTCTTTATGTGGATGCTGCGCTTTGGAATATCTGAGCTTCAGACAGATTCAGACAGCGTCGATTTGTTTGAGACTCCTTACATCACTCGTGCTACAAATAGTCTACAACAGGCTGTCGTTTTAGTCAGTATGTTTCTAACTGTAAAAACAACTGAACGCATAGAGCGGCTTGACCAATTATATGTTTTGAGTGGGGTGGGGGTGACTCCACAAGTGCTAAAGCCAGAGGAAAAACTTTCACCCAATCAGAAGTCACCGCATCCTCTCAGCACCAATGAGGAGGCAGGGATGTTGGATGAGAATGAACAAAGCCAGGAGACCGCATTTTGTGCGTGCGTGCGAGAACAGTTAGTCGGTTGACTATAGGGTTGGGAACAAACGCAGAGGACTTGTAAGACCCTAGGCTGTAATAAAACAGATTCTAACTAAGTTGCTCATTACTGGAATAGCCTTCACAATAACTAAATTATATGATTTTGAACCAAACATAATTGCTGGGCTCTTCTTTCCAATTTAGTAGAATTTAAGAACATACAATTATTTGGTTATACCCATAGCCAGACCCATATGCTACTGTATATGACTCTGGTTCTAGACAGAACTGCATCATTTAGTATAACATTCGATGTTATTGAATAAAAAAAAAAATATTGGAACATTGTAATAATAGCCTAATAAAAAACAAAAACACCACATAGCCTATGTAATGGCCCCAGCCAGAGCAGTTAGGATTGCCTACTGCTGTCGACAGTATGCTGTTTGCAGGCTACAGACTGGACTCACTGGACCATAAGCAGGTGTTATGTTAGTTGCATTACAAATGTAGCCTATGTAATGGCCCCAGCCAGAGCAATTAGGATTGCCTAATGCTGTGGCAGTATGCTGATTGCAGGCTAAAACTGGACTCACTGGACCATAAGCAGGTGTAATGTTAGTTACATTACAAATGTTGTTTTTGCTTCTGGTGGGTTCAGGGCATAATTAAGTATATAAACATTTTAATTGACGTCATTTAGCAGACGCTCTTATCCAGAGCGACTTACATGAGTAATTAGGGTTAAGTGCCTTGCTCAAGGTCCACATCGACATATTTTTCACCAAATGTATGTAAACTTTGTTTAAACTCAGTTGTCTTTATTCTATCTCTAAATATTGTCTATCACTAGCAGCGCCATACTCCCAAGTAACATTCTGAGTAGTCTATGTGTAAATGTAGCCTACTTGGCCAATAAAGGTGATTCTGATTCGATACTGCGACCTTCAGATTATTGGCCCAACGCTCCTAACCGCTAGACTAGCTGCCGCCCAGGCTACATGCCGCCTGTTTCTAATACATCTAGACTAGGTCTATATGTCAGAACATTTCTTGAAATATATTTAATTGGAAAACATTTTTTTAAACCATGCACGCTCTCCTTGACTGTTTTGTTTTCCAAGTTTGCATCGACTTGAATTTAAAGTTTTCATTTAGGATACTTTCCGTAGGCTACATTAGCATAGACGATGATTGTTACAATGTTACTGTTGACAAGCGTGGAATCACAGTGCTACTTCCTACACAATAATGTATGAGAAATAATGTATCCTCCCACGAACTCCCATATAATAACGTGTAACAACCAAAGCGTGACATCATACACAATATCCGCCTCGTATAGAAACTGAGCAGTATGGCTGCCATCTTGGATCTTGAATTACCTATGCATATCGTTGATTCCACCCTGGTTTGAGCCGTAATGAACCCAGTTGCACTGCCTACCACCCATGAAAAAAGACAAACGGGCGTCATGGGATGAGGGCGGGACATTGGAGCTGTTTCCGGAGTCCCTTCCCTGGCCTGGGATAGAAAGAAGAGTGGGAAAATACTTCTGTTTATTTACATTTCATAAGTTACACACAGGTAAGGTCTCAAACGGTCGTATATGAATGCTTGTCTACCGAATGAGTGAGAGAAAGCGAGAAAAGGGATGAGTTTTTAGCGAGATCAGATAGTTGAAACTTGGCAACATGACACCACTCACTCACTGGAATAGCAACCTTTTCATGCTGAAGTTTGACATAAAACAAATAGTTTCATAGTGCTTCGAAAGTTGAATTGATAGGCCTGTTTCCTATTTACAATAAGGTACACTGTTTCCATGTAAAGTATATGCAATTATGCCTAACATATTCGCCGTAAATTCTTCATAGAGTGTCGTGTTTAGAATATGTCAATCTTTCCCAAACTGGGTGTGGACGTCAAAACTAGTAGACAACAAAAGGCCAAAACATTTCCGCTACATTAAACATCCTAACTTATAATTCAAAGAGAGAACTTTTTGTTGTTGTTGAAAAATACAAAATCATTATACAAAATCATGAACCACACATTTCACTTGTGACAATATTGACTTTGACAATGCATTGTGTATAGTAGCCTGTGAGTATGTATGTATGTATGTATGTATGTATGTATGTATGTATGTATGTATGTATGTATGTATGTATGTATGTATGTATGAGGGGTAACTATCCCCAGAGGGAAAGGTCCAATTGTTCACACAAAAAAAGCAAAGTTTGGTAAAAATGTGGTATATATATATGCTTAGGCAAACAAACTATGAAGGAAAATAAGTACAGTTTACACTTTTTTAGCTCTTTAATGAAATGCTGTTTTGAGAAAAGGGGCACTTTCCCCAAGCCCTGGGGTAACTGCACACAGCCATGAAATCTCCATAGACAAACATTGGCAGTAGAATGGCCTTCCTGAAGAGCTCAGTGACTTTCAACTTGGCACCGTTATAGGACGCCACCTTTCCAACAAGTCAGTTTGTAAAATGTCTGCCCTGCTAGAGCTGCCCCGGTCAACTGTAAGTGCTGTTGTGGAAACGTCTAGGAGCAACAATTGCTCAGCCGTGAAGTGGTAAGCCTCACAAGCTCATAGAGCAGGACTGCTGAAGCGCGTAGTGTGTAAAAATTGCCTGTCCTCGGTTGCAACACTCACTACTGAGTTCCAAACTGCCTCTGGAAGCAATGTCAGCACAAGAACTGTTCGTTGGGAGCTTCATGAAATGGGTTTCCATGGCCGAGCAGCCGCACACAAGCCTAAGATCACAATGCGCAATGCCAAGCGTCGGCTGGAGTAGTGTAAAGCTCGCCGCCATTGGACTCTAGAGCAGTGGAAAGGCATTCTCTGGAAGGATGAATCACGTTTCACTTTCTGGCAGTCCGACGGACAAATCTGGATTTGGCGGATGCCAGGAGAACGCTACCTGCCCCAACGCATAGTGCCAATTGTAAAGTTTGGTGGAGGAATAATATTCTGGGGTTAGCCCCTTAGTTCCAGTGAAAGGAAATCTTAATGCTACAGCATACAATGACATTCTAGACGATTCTGTGCTTCCAAGTTTGTGGCAACATTTTGGGGAAGGCCCTTTCCTGTTTCAGCATGACATTGCCCGTGCACAAAGCGAGGTCCATACAGAAATGGTTTGTCGAGATTGGTGTGGAAGAACTTCACTGTCCTGCACAGAGCCTTGACCTCAACCCTATGGAACACGTTTGGGATGAATTGGAACACCGACTGAGAGCCAGGCCTAATCGCCCTACATCAGTACCGACCTCACTAATGCTCTTGTGGCTGAATGGAAGTAAGTCCCCGCAGCAATGTTTCAACATCTAGTGGAAAGCCTTCCCAGAAGAGTGGAGGATGTTATAGCAGCAAAAGGGGGACCAACTCTATATTAATGCCCATGATTTTGGAATGAGATGCTTGCTGAGCAGGTGTCCACATACTTTTGATCATGTAGTGTATATAGGTTACTGTATGGATGTAGTCTGTGACCAAAACATGTGTTGTTGTACTGAGTTCATTTCAATTCCTAGAACCTGACATTACCGTTAAACATCAGATTTATCATTGACCTCTGACGGTTTAGCACGTCCTGATAAAACACATTTTATGTTTAGACAGCTCCACAATAACAGTAGGAAACAATAATCAGTATTCTCATTGTGTGTGTCTCTGAGCTAAGAGATGGCGGAGGGCCACTATTGAACTGCTATCATCCATCTTGGCTCATATCTTTTGGCTCAGGGAGTCTATGAACATTTCATTTCCCTCTGAGTGGATGGAGATAATATAAGGGCAGCCTTTATTGTGAATGTTGAGGTCATGATAGGAGACCCTTATATTGAACTCAAAGATGGTGGCGGTTTAGGTAGAGGTTGCCCATGAGCACAGATCTAGGATCAGCGTACCCTCTAAATTCTGACCTTATCCATTATCGGGGAAACATAAAACTGGTGTTTTATCAGTGTCAAGGGGCAAGTTCCTCTTACTCCTGAAAAACGCAGACTGCCTCCCAAATAGCACCATATTCCCTCTTGTAGTGCACTACTTTTGACCAGGGCTCATAGGTCCCAAATGGCACCCTAATACCCATCGGCCATTTGATTAACCTCAGTGTGAGCCATCTCTTTCTCTAGTCTTATCTCATAAGGACAGTGCTAAGAGGGAGCCCTCTGACACCACTCATCAAGGAGGGACGTTTCCTTTTGTTTTGTAGTGTGGTGTGAACGGAAAAACAACATGAATCAGACTGACATGTCCAAGTGGAGATCCAGAGTGGTGCTCTCAGTAATTGTACTGTACAGGATATGTTGTAATCCTCAATACTGGCAAATGGACAGTGGCTTGGAAGAGGATTTGTGTCCACCCATAGAACAGTCGTAGAATGATGTCATGAAGATATGCTATGGGGTCTGTTTTCTTTGTCTTTCTAAGGAACTTTGGTGCTTTGGTAATGGACACAGATGCTAAACTTAGAACTACCCATGCATTATGGAAGTTGGGTCAGTACTGAGATGTTTATGCATTGTAGGAGTGGTATAGTTGTAAGAATTTCACAGTAAGGCCTACACTTGTTGTATTTGGCGCATGTGACAGAGTTTGATTTTAGTTTTAGGATTTCACAACATGAATAGAAAATGTGACATTCTACTTATATTGCTCTGCCATTTAACCCTGTGATCCCATGTTGGTCATACAGTAGCTAGGCCTTTGTGCATAGTGAAACAATGTTATGATAACATTTTTGCTTTGCCATCAAACCCTTCTGTAGCTTGACTATTTCCGCTTCTGTCCCCATCATAATAAAAGGGCCATCCTGTGCTCTGTACTCTGTCTGTGTTATGAACAGCCCTGCTGGTTTCCGCTGGCTTGAAAGGCTTTCTCATTCCGCCCATTGTTATGTTTTTTCTTTTCATTGCTTATAGAGAGCTCCTGAAACAGAGTATAACAGCTTTATTATTGTTGCCCACATCACCTCGTGACCCCCAAAGGACCTCTTATTACAGTCAAGCTTCAAACCCCCTACTGTGTATGTGTGTACATGTGAGTCTGCCAACTTTCTTTTTATGAGGCTTCGTTCAGGTTATTAGTTCGCTGCCCAGTCATAGAATAGCTCAAATCAGAGTGGACTGTAGCTGCCATTTCAGGAAGAGGTTCTTAACCAAGACACCAAATCAAGCAAAAATAGATTTAAAAATAATAACAAATTAATATAGATTTTCATAGGTCTCAATAATTACGTCTGACTTAAATTTGTTGTTTTAAGTTACTGTGTGACTAAGAGGTAAGGTGTATAGATTCACAGCCACCACAGCCCCTCCAGCTAATAAATCAAGTGTAAACCTCACATGCCAGGATTTTGGCTTAACTAAGGTGGCATTTTTCCTTCTTCGCCAAACTGTTTAATCTCTCTCAGGTCTCCCTTAAATGGGTATTATTAAGTGAGTATTATTGCAGCCTGCCTCCTGCCTGTATCTCCCGTAGTGTTGCCTTTGTGTTAATACCACAGCGATAATGGAACAGCTTAATTAATCTACAGCTGGTTCCCACAGAGACAGTCCAGGAATAACACGTGTGTGTGAGTGTGAGTGGACGTGTTTAACTATACTTGTGGGGACCAGAAGTCCCCACAAGAATAGTAAACAAACAAAAATTTGACCAACTGGGGACATTTTGTTAGTCCCCATATGCCATTTAGAATCCCACCGCACCTTCTCCGCTCTGCTAAACGATATCGTAACCGCCATAGATAAGAAACAATACTATGTTGCCATATTCATTGACCTGGCCAAGGCTTTCGACTCTGTCAATCACCACATCGGCAGACTCAATAGCCTTGGTTTCTCAAATGATTGCCTCGCCTGGTTCACCAACTACTTCTCTGATAGAGTTCAGTGTGTCAAATCGGAGGGCCTGTTGTCCGGGCCTCTGGCAGTCTCTATGGGGGTGCCACAGGGTTCAATTCTTGGGCCAACTCTTTTCTCTGTATACATCAATGATGTCGCTCTTGCTGCTGGTGAGTCTCTGATCCACCTCTACGCAGACGACACCATTCTGTATACTTCTGGCCCTTCTTTGGACACTGTGTTAACAACCCTCCAGATGAGTTTCAATGCCATACAACACTCCTTCCGTGGCCTCCAACTGCTCTTAAATACAAGTAAAACTAAACCAACCGATCGCTGCTTGCACCTGCCCACCCGTCCAGCATCACTACTCTGGACGGTTCTGACTTAGAATATGTGGACAACTACAAATACCTAGGTGTCTGGTTAGACTGTAAGCTCTCCTTCCAGACTCGCATCAAACATCTCCAATCCAAAGTTAAATCTAGAATTGGCTTCCTATTTTGCAACAAAGCATCCTTCACTCATACTGCCAAACATACCCTCGTAAAACTGACTATCCTACCGATCCTTGACTTCGGCGATGTCATTTACAAAATAGCCTCCAATACATTTACAATTTAGTCATTTAGCAGACGCTCTTATCCAGAGCGACTTACAGTAGTGAGTGCATACATTTCATTTCATGCATTTTTTTTTGTTTTTTTTGTACAATACCCTACTCAATAAACTGGATGCAGTCTATCACAGTGCCATCCATTTTGTCATCAAAGCCCCATATACTACCCACCACTGCGACCTGTATGCTCTTGTTGGCTAGCCCTCGCTTCATACTTGTCGCCAAACCCACTGGCTCCAGGTCATCTACAAGGCCCTGCTAGGTAAAGTCCCCCCTTATCTCCGCTCACTGGTCACTATAGCAGCACCCACCTGTAGCATGCGCTCCAGCAGGTATATCTCGCTGGTCACCCCCAAAGCCAATTCCTCCTTTGGCCGTCTCTCCTTCCAGTTCTCTGCTACCAATGACTGGAACGAACTACAAAAATCTCTGAAACTGGAAACACTTATCTCCCTCACTAGCTTCAAGCACCAGCTGTCAGAGCAGCTCACAGATCACTGCACCTGTATGTAGTCCATCTATAATTTAGCCCATACAACTACCTCTTCCCCTACTGTATTTATTTATTTTGCTCCTTTGCACCCCATTATTTCTATTTCTACTTTGCACTTTCTTCCACTGCAAATGTACCATTCCAGTGTTTTTCTTGCTATGTTGTATTTACTTTGCCACCATGGCCTTTTTTGCCTTTTACCTCCCTTATCTCACCTCATTTGCTCACATTGTATGTAGACTTATTTTTCTACTGTATTATTGACTGTATGTTTGTTTTACTGTTGTATGTGTCGAACTGTTTTGCTTTATCTTGGCCAGGTCGCAATTGTAAATGAGAACTTGTTCTCAACTTGCCTACCTGGTTAAATAAAGGTGAAATAAAAAATAAAAAAAACATTTCTATGGGGGTTAGGAGCTAGTGTAAGGGTTAGGGAAAATAGGATTTTGAATGGGTCTGTCCCCACAAGGTTAGTTGTTCAAGACTGTGAGTGTGTAGGGCAAACTCATTTGGTTGCGGGTAAAATGTTTTTTTTTTTAAATACAGACATAAGAAACATACTTTATTACTACTGTGCTGCCTGCTATGTCCTGCTAAGATCCATATTGCAAGCTGTTGACTTGTGGGCCCCGTCCGTCGGCATGCCACTGACTGACCCTAACCACCTCTGCTTCGACCCCTGATAGTGTGATTGTGGGCCAGTGGGGCCGCGGGTGGGCTCTTGTTCTGTCTCTTACCCAGGCGGAGGGGTGATCTGTATGAAAGGCCTCAGGAACCTGGGTGATAAACAGCCATTGTTCTCCTGAGAGCTTGATGAAACAGAGAGGGATATCTGGCCATGCCGCCTGCTGCAGACATATCAGGTCCTGCCACCATACACAATAGATCAGTGTTGTAATACTCCGGTCTCGAGGCCACATTGAGTGTCTCGGTTTCGGATACATTTGTACTTGGTCTTGACAGTGAGCACTCATAATTTCTTCACCAGACCAGCGGAGTAAAAAATGTTAATTATCAGCTTCCATTCAATCAGAGGATAAAACCGCTTTGCCGGGCCAAATATATACACTCCTTTATCTAATTTATACATGTTTGCGCAGTGGTGAACCTATAGGCCTTCAGTGTGTGACAAGTTTGTGATTCTGAAAGGACAGCAACTGTAATACCAGCGCACTCATGTAGGAGAATGCACTTTTTGTAAAACACAAAGAGCCATTGGTGTAGTGGAGGGTATACGCAGGTTTAAACCGTATACCCACTTTTGTTTTCAGTGGGCATTGTGTATACTCACTTCTTAGTCCCTTCTGTTGCGTATAAAAGTAGTGGAGGTATACGACTTATCAATCATGTAGTACGATAGAGAAATCATGCACAAAGTAGCCAACACAATCGCAAAGCATGTGAAATATATTCACATGCGCGCCGCACACATATCTTAGTTCAGCAGAATATCATCTGCAAGCAGCAAGAGTGTGCAGCTCTCAACTGGTTTTGGCTTGGAGCAGCTCTCAGAAGAATAACATTGGTAGCCAACAGGGTAGGAAAGACATGTCTACCAGTAAATGCTAAATAAGGCAACAATGGGTATGCAAACCAGGTATTTAAAAAGTTTAGTCCCAAGTGTTGGCTAGTAGGCCATTTGTGATGCACAGTTGTCATCATGCGCTGTTTGCATCAGGGGCGTAGACATGGATGGGCCTGGGCTTGACAGGCCCACCCAATCAGATTTGATGTGGTTAAAGCATTGTTGTGGGCTGAGACATCACGATTTTCAGAGTGAAAATCTGAAATATCTATAGGAAAACTCATTAAAAAAACATAGGAAAACACAGGATTTTTCACACAGGGTGCTTTTCCTTTGCTGGATGGGGAGTTTGGGAACTTTTTGGCAAAATTATAGTATCCCCATTTCTCCAGGCACCACTTCTCCGCTGCATAGGGCCGATGGAAAGACAGCAGTCACACACAGCATGATGTTAAAGGATAAGCAGTCCATAAACTCTGACATAATAAGCCAGTAGGTCCCAATCATAAGAATACAAAAACACAAATCAAATCAAATGTATTTATATAGCCCTTCTTACATCAGCTGATATCTCAAAGTGCTGTACAGAAACCCAGCCTAAAACCCCAAACAGCAAGCAATGCAGGTGTAGAAGCACGGTGGCTAGGAAAAACTCCCTAGAAAGGCCAAAACCTAGGAAGAAACCTAGAGAGGAACCAGGCTATGAGGGGTGGCCAGTCCTCTTCTGGCTGTGCCGGGTGGAGATTATAACAGCACATGGCCTAGATGTTCAAATGTTCATAAATGACCAGCATTGTCAAATAATAATAATCATAGTAGTTGTCGAGGGTGCAACAAGTCAGTAACACAAGAGTAAGTGTCAGTTGGCTTTTTCATAGCCGATCTTTGAGAGTATCTCTACCGCTCCTGCTGTCTCTAGAGAGTTGAAAACAGCATGTCTGGGACAGGTAGCACGTCTGGGGAATAGGTCAGGGTTCCAGCAGGTCTGGGACAGCAGGTCTGGGACAGGTAGCACGTCCGGTGAACAGGTCAGGGTTCCATAGCTGCAGGCAGAACAGTTGGAACTGGAGCAGCAGCACGGCCAGGTGAACTGGGGACAGCAAGGAGTCATCAAGCCAGGTAGTCCTGAGGCATGGTCCTAGAGCTCAGGTCCTCCGAGAGAAAGAAAGAGAGAATTAGAGAGAGCATATTTAAATTCACACAGGACACCGGAAAAAGACGAGAAATACTCCAGATGTGACAGACTGACCCTAGCCCCCCGACACATAAACTACTGCAGCATAAATACTGGAGGCTGAGACAGGAGGGGTCAGGAGACACTGTGGCCCCATCCGATGAAACCCCCAGACAGGGCCAAACAGGTAGGATATAACCCCACCCACTTTGCCAAAGCACAGCCTCCACACCACTGGAGGGATATCTCCAACCACCAACATACCATCCCGGGACAAGGCCGAGTATAGCCCACAAAGATCTCCACCACGGCACAGCCCAAGGGGGGGGCGCCAACCCAGACAGGAAGACCACGTCAGTGACTCAACCCACTCAAGTGACGTACCCCTCCCAGGGATGGCATGGAAGAACACCAGTAAGCCAGTGACTCAGCCCCCGTAATAGGGGTAGAGGCAGAGAATCCCAGTGGAAAGAGGGGAAACCGGCCAGGCAGAGACAGCAAGGGCGGTTCGTTGCTCCAGCCTTCCCGTTCACCTTCACACCCCTGGGCCAGACTACACTTAATCATAGGACCTACTGAAGAGATGTGTCTTCAGTAAAGACTTAAAGGTTGAGACTGAGTCTGCGTCTCTCACATGGGTAGGCAGACTATTCCATAAAAATGGAGCTCTATAGGAGAAAGCCCTGCCTCCAGCTGTTTGCTTAGAAATTCTAGGAACAATTAGGAGGCCCGCGTCTTGTGACCGTAGCGTACGTGTAGGTATGTACGGCAGGACCAAATCGGAAAGATAGGTAGGCGCAAGCCCATGTAATGCTTTGTAGGTTAGCAGTAAAACCTTGAAATCAGCCCTTGCCTTAACAGGAAGCCAGTGTAGGGAGGCTAGCACTGGAGTAATATGATCACATTTTTTGGTTCTAGTCAGGATTCTAGCAGCCGTATTTAGCACTAACTGAAGTTTATTTAGTGCTTTTTCCGGGTAGCCGGAAAGTAGAGCATTGCAGTAGTCCAACCTAGAAGTAACAAAGGCATGGATGAATTTTTCTGCGTCATTTTTGGACAGGAAGATTCAGATTTTTGCAATGTTACGTAGATGGGAAAAAAGCTGTCCTTGAAACAGTCTTGATATGTTCTTCAAAAGAGAGATCAGGGTCCAGAGTAATGCCGAGGTCCTTCAGTTTTATTTGAGACGACTGTACAACCATCAAGATTAATTGTCAGATTCAACAGAAGATCTCTTTGTTTCTTGGGACCTAGAACAAGCATCTCTGTTTTGTCCAAGTTTAAAAGTAGAAAGTTTGCAGCCATCCACTTCCTTATGTCTGAGACACAGGCTTCTAGCGAGGGCAATTTTGGGGCTTCACCATGTTTCATTGAAATGTACAGCTATGTGTCATCCGCATAGCAGTGAAATTTAACATTATGTTTTCGAATGACATCCCCAAGAGGTAAAATATATAGTGAAAACAATAGTGGTCCTAAAAGGAACCTTGAGGAACACCGAAATTTACAGTTGATTTGTCAGAGGACAAACCATTCACAGAGACAAACTGATATCTTTCCGACAGATAAGACCTAAACCAGGCCAGAACTTATCCCTGTAGACCAATTTGGGTTTCCAATCTCTCCAAAAGAATGTGGTGATCGATGGTATCAAAAGCAGCACTAAGATCTAGGAGCACGAGGACAGACGCAGAGCCTCGGTCTGACGTCATTAAAAGGTAATTTACCACCTTCACAAGTGCAGTCTCAGTGCTATGATGGGGTCTAAAACTGCACTGATAAACTGCACAACCATTAAGTATTTCCCAATCGAAATGTACAACTATTACTTCCTATTGCAAAATGGTCAGAGTGAGGTGTTTTCTCATTTGTGTCTGGAAGTTGCAAGCTAGCCAACTTTTGCCAGTTAGGTTGGGTGCTTGGATGGGACAAGCATGCGTTGGCAGGCAAGCTGCAGAAGGATGAGGAGGCTACTATTGCCCATCCGTTTATCTGTGCAATTTTGACAGCCAACTAGCTGAAAAAGTTTGAGCGTTTATCTAATGTTCCTTTGTTAGATTTCAGCTCATCTTGCTCTGGCTAGCATTAATTGTTGATCTTGTTGATGTGCATAACTGAGGGAGAGAGAGCCTACTTTTTCATGGTTGTTTGATAAATAGGACTGTAAAGTTCCCAAATGTAAGAGGACTCCCGTGGTGTTTACATATTTACAGAATGGAGGTGTTTACATATTTACAGAAATACATTCGGGTGTATTTTTTTGAATTTTGGCAAATAAATGTGTTCTAATGATAAAATGTTGCGCTGTTGCAAACACACAGTAAGGTTAAACGTGAATGATGGCAGGCCCATGTGGCAAATGGCTTGTTTGTATAAAGGCCTATTGTAGCTCTGACAGGATATATATCTTTTTTAAGTGTCATATTCTTCCTGGGGGTGTATATGAAGAAATTGTAATATGATTTCATGTTGCTAAAATGCTGTCAGTTCCACTTCAAATGCAACGATGTTTCACACACAAGTTATTTTCAAAGAGATGGCTAACAGCAAGCACAGTGCAATATTAAACACAGTTCCACTCACCAGATGATAATCATTTAAAAATTAACTTCTTGTTGAAAGTTATTCTTGAAAAGGGAGAAGCTAACAAATTGACAATAACATCCTCCTTGATAACACTTGCTGCAGCCGCTGCAAACTAGCCGACAACAAAAGCTAGCTAGCTAGACCGTGGGAAACTACTGCTCGTTATTGCACAGTGACCTGTTGGCCTTCAAGAAGGCAGACGTTTCCATAAGTTTTTGTAAAAACACTCCCACCCATTAAGTCAATGTGATTGGTTCATTCCACTGTCACTCAAATTCTGCCCTAATACAGTTGAATGGCAGATGCCTTTCTCATGGCCTAGCCAATGGCTGACTTAGCGAGCTAGAATTATCTCTCCAGAGACCAGCAAAGAAAAATCTTGATTGTATATTTTTTTCTCTTCAGTGTTAACCCTTTGCTTTCTAACAAAAACTGAAGCGATTAAATCAGAACATCATTGAAAAGAGTAATATAATTATTCTTATTATTTTCATTATTTTATAAATCCCTAGCCCTTCTCTGAAGGCATAGAAGGCCCATTGTTCCCCACTGTGTTTGGGTTAGTAATCATTTTTAGTGTCTCTATTTTCCCACAGCATGCATTTTTTTCCACTATTTTGAATGTCTAAAGAATCCATATGTTCTGAAATATGAACACAGAAATACATGGTCTTGAATTGGACTCGCATTTTTATGGTCTTGAATTGGTCTCTCTTTAGGTATCTCGAACACAACACTGCAATAGATAAATCTTCATCACTCTTTAATGGATTCCAGACAATATTAAAGTGTCATATGGCACACACTCCTCAAAAATATTTGTTACATTTATTTTCTTGTGTTTTTCAAATAAAGTTACATAACAGGGTTCAGTAGTCTGGCTGTACTTGCCATCTCTCCCCCTTTCGCTTTATCACACACGACCTGTCAGTCAGTGCCTAGTGTGTTATGATCAAACGGACGGATGGTTTTACACAGCGCAGGGCACAGGTTGGTGGCAATTATGTGATCATTTATCATTCAGGGTCATTTCTCTGTCATCTGAGTAGTGCCATAGAGTAAAGCAGTGGGAGCCTAACTAAACATACCTGGTTCTTAGTGGAGGTCTGGGAACCAACTTGTTGTCCGCCCTGTTTCTGCTCTATCAGTTGACTGTGATACAGTTAATAGGGATTTCCATGAGGAACTAGATGTGAGCTTAGAGTGACCTAGTGTGGATGCTGTCATTATTCAGAATTTCGGTGAGAGTGACTACTGCATGTTAAAGGTAGTACTGTAGTAAGAGTTGAGTGTAGTCCTGGTGGTGAGTGATTTATACAGTTGTTGTCTCAAGCAGAGATGGCGAGAGAGCCTGGGTGCCAGTCTGCTTCCGCTTAAGCAACGCTACATTGTTACCTTGCCAACAACAAAAACAAGTTGACTAAAGCAGAAACAGACTTGCACCCAGGCTAATGTTAGTGTTGAGTGACTTATATGATATTTATTTTTCTGGTTGCAGGTTCAGGCGACCAGCAGCAGTGACCATGTCTCAGTCTGCAGAGAAAGGGAAGGTGAGTGTACCCCTACTTCTTTAGTATGCACACGCCCTAACCCAGGCACTCAGAGAGGACATCCTGTATAAACACAGCTGTTTCATCGGCAGCTTTATTGCTTTTGAGAATATCTCCTCCATTTAATCTCAATTTACACCAGCCATCTCTCACACACATCTCCTAAAGGCTGGAGATGAAGAATGTCAGGGAGGAGAGGGATATATTGTCTCATGCTTCATAAAAAACGTGTAAACTAACAGTGAAATGCTTACTTATGGGCCTTGCCCAACAATGCAGAGAGGAAAAATAATTATAACAAGGAATAAATACACAATGTGTAATGATAACTTGGCTATATACACATGGTACCAGTACCGAGTTGATGTGCAGGGTACAAGGTAATTGAGGTAGATTTGTACATACAGGTAGGGATAAAGTGACTAGGCAACAGGATGGACAATAAACAGTATCCGCACAGAGAGAGAGGGGGAGAAACAATTCAAGACCCTTCCAATGCAAATCCTAGTGAGTTATAGTGCATTACCGTTATAACCATGTGTTTGTCAGTTCCCCGAGGCGGCAGGATATGTGGGTTTTGCCAACCTTCCCAACCAGGTGCACAGGAAGTCAGTGAAGAAGGGATTTGAGTTCACCCTCATGGTCGTTGGTGCGTATGACCTATTCACCAACTATGTCAATTCAAGAGAAACTCACCTACACAGTAGTTATTTTGTGCCAGAATGCTGTTGTCTAGTTGAGGGCTGTTTCCCAAATGGCTGGTCAAAAGTAGTGCACAATATAGGGAATAGGGTGCCATTTGGGATGCAGCCTTGTAGATGTATAGATCCTAGAATGATCATGCCCGGTCCGTATTTCTGCAGGAGAGTCTGGTTTGGGCAAGTCTACGCTGATCAACAGCCTGTTTTTGACAGACCTCTACCCAGAGCGATACATCCCTGGGGCCGCAGGTACACACACACTCTCTCACACTCACTCACTTCACTCACTAATAATGGAGAAATATCTGTTCTGCTGTCTCCAGTATAGTATTACCTGGAGTGGGATGTTAAGAGTGATCGTTTGTATTAGTCTTTCAAAGGCCCATCCCCTCCTCATGACTTAGATTATTGGCCAGTCTGTAAAACAACCTCCAGCTCCTACCGTTTTGGTGTTTGTAGTTCTGAAGGGATCAGATAGGTGTAAGCAATATGGTGTTGGCTTTTGCAGTATTGATCTTACAAAAAAAACACGTGATTTGAAAACGTGTTTTTGGAACACTGCACATGTTTTCACATGTAGTTTCGTATTATCACATGTTGCTTTACATGTTGTAACATAAGATCATATGTGAGCAATGAAAACGTGTTTTTGGAACACTTTACATGTTCATGTGAAATTCATGTGTTTTTTCCGTAAGGGTGCTTACACCTGTCCAGTGCCTTAAGATCTGCAGAAGGGGTTAGGGGCTGCCTGGGTTTTTCAACTTGGATATTTTGTCCAGAGGCTTGGCTTAGGCAGGCTTTAGAGTCACAAGGAACAGAAGCTCTGATGTGAATAGTAATGAAACTCTACTACCGTTCTAAAGTTTGGGGTTACTTAGAAATATACTTGTTTTTGAAAGAAAAGCAACATTTTTTGTCCATTAAAATAACCTCAAATTGATCAGAAAAACAGTGTAGACATTGTTAATGTTGTAAATGACTATTGTAGCTGGAAACGACAGATTTAATTTAATTTGTATTTTTATGGAATATCTAGTATAGGCGTACAGAGGCCCATTATCAGCAACCATCACTCGTGTGTTCCAATGGCACGTTGTGTTAGCTAATCCAAGTTTATAATTTTAAAAGGCTAGTTGATCATTAGAAAACCCTTTTGCAATTATGTTAGCACAGCTGAAAACTGTGGTTCTGATTAAAGAAGCAATAAAACTGGCCTTCTTTAGACTAGTTGAGTATCTGAAGCATCAGAATTAGTGGGTTCGATTACAGGCTCAAAATGGCCAGAAACAAAGACCTTTCTTCTGAAACTCATCAATCTATTCTTGTTCTGAGAAATGAAGGCTATTCCATGCGAGAAATTGCCAAGAAACTGAAGATCGCGTACAACGCTGTGTACTACTTCCTTCATAGAGCAGCGCAAACTGGCTCTAACCAGAATAGAAAGAGGAGTGGGAGGCCCCGGTGCATAACTGAGCAAGAGGACAAGTACATTAGTGTCTAGTTTGAGAAACAGACACCTCACAAGTCCTCAGCTGACAGCTTCATGAAATAGTACCCACAAAACACCAGTCTCAACATCAACAGTGAAGAGTTGCAGGCAGAGTTGCAAAGAAAAAGCCATATCTCAGACTGGCCAATAAAAAGAAAAGATTAAGATGGGCAAAAGAACACAGCCACTGGACAGAGGAAGATTGGAAAAAAAAGTGTTATGGACAGACGAATCTAAGTTTGAGGTGTTTGGATCACAAAGAAGAACATTTGTGATAAGCAGAAAAAATTAAAATATGCTGGAGGAGTGCTTGACGCCATCCGTCAAGCATGGTGGAGGCAATGTGATGGTTTGGGGGTTCTTTGGTGATGGTAAAGTGGGAGATTTGTACAGGGTAAAAGGGATCTTGAAGAAGGAAGGCTATCACTCTATTTTGGGGTGATGCATGGGGTGAAATCTCTACAGATTACCTCAACAAATTAACAACTAGAATGCCAAATATCTGCAAGGCTGTAATTGCTGCAAATGGAGGATTCTTTGACGAAAGCAAAGTTTGAAAGACACAATTATTCTTTTTTTTTAAAACATATTATTTATAACCTTGTCAACGTCTTGACTATATTTCCTATTCATTTTGCAACTCATTTCATGTATGTTTTCATGGAACACAAGGACATTTCTGAAGTGACACCAAACTTTTGAACGGTAGTGTACTTATCATTAGGCCGTGTCCCCCGGGATACCTCTCAGCTTAACCTAGTGTGTTACACCCAACAAAATATTATTTATGTAATCTCTCCCTCTGTAGAAAAGATTGAGCGGACGGTGCAGATAGAAGCCAGTACGGTGGAGATTGAGGAGAGGGGAGTGAAGCTCCGCCTTACTGTGGTCGACACCCCCGGATACGGCGATGCCATCAACAGCCAGGACTGGTGGGTGTGGGTGGGTGCGGGGGGGTGTCTAGGTGGGTGTGTATGGCTGGTGAGAGCTACACACAGATCTCTCTCACAGAGAAACAGAGGAGTTTTCTCATATTTTTTTCTGTTTCCTGTTCTGAGTCCTCCTCCACTTGTTTGCCCTCCTGTACTCCCATCCTCTTTTACTCTCTCTCTCAAATTTCCTCTCACCTCCCTCCCCCACCCTCTCTTTCCTACCTCGCCTCCCCAATCTTTCATTCACCCTTTCACCATTTCCTTAGCCTCCTCCCCTTTGTCTGTTTGTGTGCAGGGTTTTTTCTGGATCAGAAAGGCGCTTAGGTGGTGGGTGTGACAATGGGTACGGACGGCGTGTCAGCGCTGCTGAATTTAAAGGCCCAGTGCAGTCAAAAACGTGATTTCCTATGTTTTATATACCTTTCCACACTATGATAATAATAACACTATGATAATACCCTTTTAGTGTAAGAGCTGTTTGAAAAGACTGCCTGAAATTAGAGCTGGATGGAGTTTTGGCCTGCCTGGTGACATCACTAGCTGGTAAATTAGTTAATAGACCAATAAGAAACAGAGTAAAAAATAAATAAAAACTTTTTACCAATAACAGCTAATTTTCAGTTTTCTCCTCCCCACTCAGACCGTTCCCAGACAGTCATAGCAAAATTCTTGCTTGAGAAATTGCTCTTCCTAAGAAACAATTTTTGTTTCTTTTTGACTGTTGAAAACAATCAAAGTAAGGTGCTTTATTGTTACCCAGAAATGATTTGATATTGAGAGAAAAACTTCTGCATTGGGCCTTTAAGTGAACATTTTAGAGCACCCCCATCTTGGTGGTGTAGAGAAATCTTTGCATTGTTTTGGCAATTTTCTGCAATTCTACAAATGGAGCTGAAATAAATGTTTGTAGTTATAAAGATAATTTCCTGCAATTCTACACATTTGCCATGGACCTGATGGAAAATGTTGCAGTTTTAAAGCTAATTTCCTGCGATTCTATATTCTTCCATGGAAATGAGAACGTTTTAAAGCTATTTTCCTGAAATTCCATACATTTTGTTCTTTTGCTGAAATGTAATAACTAAATCAATACAACTAAATTGTTGTAATTTTAAATTCACCCTGACTGTCTAGCTTTTATTTTGGTGGTTGTTAGTTCTCAAAGATTATATTATAAAAAAATATTGGCATCATTCCATTTCAATTTAATTTAAATTCCTCTGTTGAATTGGACAAGGCATCATTTTCACCGTAGTGGCTTGATTTGTCTGGAGTTGATATGGAATGAACCCCAACAATGTCTGGGTCCAACTGGGGGATGTGATTTTTTTATTTAACTAGACAAGTCAGTTAAGAACAACTTCTTATTTACAATGACAGCCTGCCCGGGCCAAACCCTAACGACCCTGGGCCAATTGTGCGCCGCTCTATGGGACTCCCAATCACGTCCGGTTGTGATACAGCCTGGAATCGAACCAGGGTCTGTAATGATGCCTCTAGCACTGGGTGAATATAAGTCAGAAGTAATCTGCATCCTAAATGACACCCTATTCCCTATATAGTGCACTACTTTTGACCGACACTTTGCATGGTGATCTTAGGCTTGTGCTGACGTTGCTTCCAGAGGCAGTTTGGAACTTTGTAGTGAGTCTCCCAAGGATTTCAATGGCAGAAAATGTATGTGTGTGTATGTGTGAGTTTCGCTATGTCTGTGTGTGTGAGTTTCGTTATGTCTGTGTGTGTGAGTTTCGCTATGTCTGTGTGTGTGAGTTTCGCTATGTCTGTGTGTGTGAGTTTCGCTATGTCTGTGTGTATGAGTGTAGCTATGTCTGTGTGTATGAGTGTAGCTATGTCTGTGTGTATGAGTGTGTACAATAGTTGATGATGGCAGGAACAGTGATTCTTCCTGTTCCCTTGCCCCCTCAGCTGCTGTGTGGGCTCCCTCTCTCCCTCCACCTCCCCTCTCCTTCCAGCTCCATTTCCTGTTGATTGTCCTGACATGCCTGTGGTTGAGTCGACATAGAAATCAAATAAACAACAAAAAATGGTCACATGCTTAGTAAACAACAAGTGTAGACTAACAGAGAAATTCTTACTTCCGGGTTTTTTACTAACAATGCCGAGTTGAAGAAGATAGAAGTAGAAACCAGGGTTGTTACCACTGGCAGTGGTCTATGTGTTGAGTGCAATAGAGCGAGTTAGCAGCTCAGTGGCGTCAGAGACAACAAAGGGGCAACAGTAGCAGGTAATCAGGATATGCTAAGATCCAGAGTTGGGATCATTTCAATTTAATTTCAATTCCTCTGTTGAATTGGACAAGGCATTTATTCACTGTAGTGGCTTGAGTTGTCTGGAGTTGATACGGAATGAACCACAACACTAAGTCCAACTGGGTGACGTGAATATAGGTCAGAGGTAACCTGTATCCCAAATGGCACCCTATTCCCTATATAGTGCACTACTTTTGACCAGAGTACTGCACTATACAGGGAATAGGGTGCCATTTGGGAAGCAGAATTTGTGTTGATGTTACTTCTGTTTGGTGGGGGAAGCTGTAGCTAAATACCATGTGACCACGCCTAGTGGCCCTGCAGGAAGTAATCAGAGAAAGCAGGTCAGATGGCAGAGATAGGCTGCATCTCTTTCTGGTCTCCTTTCCTCCATGTTGCTATCTGTCATCCCTGGTTTTAATATCAATGCAGATGAAGTACGAAAGGTGAGGAGAAAAAGCTTAGGCTTTTGAGTTGCACCCACTTTGTAAGTAAGGCTACAAAGACCCACAATCTATTTCTGGAGGTGGTCTTCAAGTTCACACAATGTCTCTGGTTGGTTTGTGTTTGACGTGTGTTTGTGTCCTGTGTGTGTTGTGTGTGTGTGTGTGTGTGTGTGTCCTCAGCTTTAAGACTATCATCCAGTACATTGATAACCAGTTTGAGCGTTACCTTCATGACGAGAGTGGCCTGAACCGCAGGCACATTGTAGACAACAGAGTCCACTGCTGCTTCTACTTCATCTCTCCATTTGGACACGGGTAACACACACACACACACACACACACTTCTACTTCACACCACTATTTAGACTGGGTAGTGGTAACATAATCACTTATTTTTTCTATCTACTATTATTTATCTGTATTATATTTCTACCTGTCTCTGGATCTGTCCAGTCTGAAGCCTCTGGATGTGGAGTTTATGAAGGCCATTCACAGCAAGGTCAACATCGTCCCTGTCATCGCTAAAGCTGACACACTCACACTGAAAGAGAGAGACCGCCTTAAGAGGAGGGTGAGTTGGGCCACATGCATAAGTATGTCACATATTCAATAGTTTTCCCTCATTCCCTTAGGTTTAAATCCCTTTTTAAACACAGGTGTAAAAATATAGCATGGCCTGTCACTATATCATGATGGAACCAGTGGAATGTGAGATAAGGTTGTTGCCAGGATGTTGTGAGCTGCATCAGCCTCGCTAGCTGTTCTTGTTTGTGTCCTGAGCCATATGGAACATTCATTACAACGTAGATGATAGAATAATAATCAGAGGCAGCTATCCAAGTCGGACATTGTGATTGTGTGTGAATACGCACGTTTGGCCTGTTGTGCGTGTGTGTACATTTGTGATGATGCAGCTTGATTGCTGCTAGACAATAGCAGGATTATTTAGAAGTGCAGAAAGAGAAAAGATGGAGCCAAGAGGGAGAAAAGAAAGGGAGAGACGGAAGGAGAGAGAAAAGAGGGAGAGCGAGAAAGCACACATCTTGGTCAGTATCCCCTCCCAGATGCTTCCTATTGGAGCAGACCCAGGTGTCTGCCTGCCTGCACGCTCTCAGCTTTCTGATGTCTGGTCTGACATAATATGCACACACACGCCCTTGTTCGACCCTTTGTGTTATCGTAGTCAGGTTACACTCTGGGCTCCCTTTCATCTCACATGCATTATACCCTGTAAAACACACACACACACACACACACACACACACACACACACCAGGAGAGGTGTTTTAAGATGATATAGCCCACGCTAGGCAGAGGAGAATACGGTTGTGTAAATAGGATTTCCTGCTTCTGTGATATCACTCCCCTCATCCCCTCTTCTCCACCCACCCAGCCCACACAACAATTGTGCTGTTGCCTGATGATTAGATGTTTTGGTTTCTGCTTCTTTTGAGTCTGTGTTTGAGTCACAGTTTGTTTTAAATTTCTGTCTGGGATCAAACAGTGCCTTTCTCTGTGTGGTGGGAGAGATAGCAACCAGACCCAGACAGGGCTGACTCGTTGTGTGTGTGCGTACATCTTTGAAAATCATCTGGTGACATCCACCCAATATAATCAACAGTGAATATCTTATTGTCTAACTTCTGCCCCTTTGTTTTGCCTGAGCTGTACAGTAACTACTCTGTACTGTATTTCCCCTCTCTAACCCCCGTACTGACAGTCCAGTCCTAGCTAGTAGTGTATGTTCAGACCCCCCACCAGCACTTATTTCAGACCTCGGAGACGTTGGTCTTTTCCCCCAGTGGGGAGGCCTCTGCCCCGGCCTGTATGGGGCCGGAGTGGGGCTTGCCTGGCACTCAGGGCTGGAACGGCTCTCCTAGCTGGGCTCCAGTGGAGGATGGCGGACTCAGTCACTGTACAGCTACTTTGTTGGAACCCCCGCTCTGTACAGGGCTTGTTCTACGGGACTGAGAGTGTATGTGAGTCTTACGGCAGACTCAGTCACTGTAAAGCTGCTTTGTTGAAGAAAGTCTTGCTGTGTAAAGTGCTGATGTTACATATTAATAATAAAGCCCGTTTGTGGGGGAAAAAGTCATTCTGATTGGCCTCGCTCCCAAGTTGGTGGGCCTATGCTCTCCCAGGCCCACCCATGGCTGCGCCCCTGCCCAGTCTTGTGAAATCCATTGATTAGGGCCTGATGAATTTCTCAATTTACTTGTTTCCTTTTATGAACTGTAACTCGGCAAAATCTTTGAAATTGTTACATGTTGTGTTTATATTTTTGTTCAGTATAGCTTTTACCCTATCTGTACAGGGTGAGTGTTCTGACAGCCACAGGGGATGGGCTGGGGTGAGAGAGGGAGAGGCGATATGCTTTGATAACGTCTCACACCCTTTCCTGCTCAACTGTTTAAAACTGTCTGTTTGTCCAATTGGTTCCCATGGTCCACTTAGCGTTCCCTTAACAACTGTCAGTTAACAAGTAATTAGGATAAACTGAATAGATAACCTACACACAGATGTGCACTGTAATACATTACAAACTCACATACAGTTTCACACAAACCTCAGCTGCTCCTCCACAAACAACATTTATGAATTCCCTCATGCCCACATGGGCCTACCAGCACACTCAGATTAAATAGGGATGGCATAATTGACACAGTCTGTATCAGGCTAATGGTAGTGAGTTCCTGGATAAGTCATTATAGGCAGGAAGTGGAGGGGGGCACTCACTATTACAGGTCCTTATTTAACCGTGCTGTATTTTTTTGCATTTCCAATTACCCTTCGCTAAGCATCAATTTAATTTATTTTTAAAGGGGGAAAAAATGTCTGACTGTGATTTGCTCATCTTGGGTTTACTTGTTGTCCTTTGCTCTATGTTTGTTTGCCAGTTTAATCAGATAAGTAATAGATTGCTATACCAGGGTAGTACAATACCCCTCACCTATTAGACTAGGGTAGTACAATACCCCTCACCTATTAGACTAGGGTAGTACAATACTCCTCCCCTGTTAGACAGACTAGGGTAGTAGAATACCCCTCCCCTGTTAGACGGACTAGGGTAGTACAATACCCCTCACCTATTAGACTAGGGTAGTACAATACCCCTCACCTATTAGACTAGGGTAGTACAATACCCCTCACCTATTAGACTAGGGTAGTACAATACCCCTCACCTATTAGACTAGGGTAGTACAATACCCCTCACCTATTAGACTAGGGTAGTACAATACCCCTCACCTATTAGACTAGGGTAGTACAATACCCCTCACCTATTAGACTAGGGTAGTACAATACCCCTCACCTATTAGACTAGGGTAGTACAATACCCCTCACCTATTAGACTAGGGTAGTACAATACCCCTCACCTGTTAGACGGACTAGGGTAGTAGAATACCCCTCCCCTGTTAGACGGACTAGGGTAGTAGAATACCCCTCCCCTGTTAGACGGACTAGGGTAGTAGAATACCCCTCCCCTGTTAGAAGGACTAGGGTAGTAGAATACCCCTCCCCTGTTAGACGGACTAGGGTAGTAGAATACCCCTCCCCTGTTAGACGGACTAGGGTAGTAGAATACCCCTCCCCTGTTAGACGGACTAGGGTAGTAGAATACCCCTCCCCTGTTAGACGGACTAGGGTAGTAGAATACCCCTCCCCTGTTAGACGGACTAGGGTACTTCATTGAGTACCAGTTGTTCTATTGAAGTCAGAGAGGCAGCAGCCAAGAATCTGCCACAAAAAGACCTCGGCTGTAGAATGATTAATGACTCTTGTGTTTTCCCCCTGATATTTATTTGTTTATTTGTTTTTCGATCGCCACTTTCTCACCGTTTTTACATTGTTTGTCCTTTCATATACTTGTGTTCCCCTGCCCTCAGACCCAGCCCTGCTCTCTCCGTATTATTAGGGGGAAACAGCTTGTATAGAACAATATAGATACGTTTCCTGCAATGTGTCAAGACTATACCACCGACAAGACGCAGCCTGCCACCCTGCGCAATATAAGCTTATCAACCTCTGAACAAACCTCTCTCTTGCTCTCTGTCTCCATCCTTTTCTTTTGTTCTCTCCTTCTCTCCCCTCCTCTTACTATGTTTCTTTGTTCTTCCTGCTCTCTCTCCTTTCCCCTTTTTTTTTTATTTATTTTTTTGTAGTGCCAGTTTCCCTGGCTAAGGTCGCAGTGGTCTGTAACTCATAAGTAGTCCTGAACAGGATATATTGGAGAGTTTATCCTCTGTGTCTGGGACCGTGCAGTCATATCCTGTGTGTGGCTTTACTCATAAACCACCTCACTGCTGCTCCTCTATTTGATCAGACTATACACAGGAGCTGGTTTAGACTGGATCTTGGCTGGGACAATGCTACTGAAAAATATCAGATAACAAAAACCCTGCATATCAACGGTAGTGGATTTGCCATATAAGGGGAGCCATTTTGAAATACACTAGTGAATTTCCAGCTGTCTGTGGAAAAGAGAATACAAATAACTGAGCTTATTCAGCAATGGGTTTTAGATGATCTTGGCGAGGGAGGGCATGTAGTGCTAATACACTGTACTGTATGTACCCACTAACCTGCTTTAGTGGTATAGTAGCATTTTAATTAGTTATTTTACTGCAATTGCTACTATTAGGTCACTACGTGGCCGCTGTAGTTTGAAGGGAGGCAGAGGTCAGAGATGTAGTTTGAAGGGAGGCAGAGGTCAGAGATGTAGTTTGAAGGGAGGCAGAGGTCAGAGATGTAGTTTGAAGGGAGGCAGAGGTCAGAGATGTAGTTTGAAGGGAGGCAGAGGTCAGAGATGTAGTTTGAAGGGAGGCAGAGGTCAGAGATGTAGTTTGAAGGGAGGCAGAGGTCAGAGATGGCTGGAGAGCTCAGGAGGAGTTATTTTCTCTCGCCGGGGGGGGGGGGTAGGGTTTACAACCAATTGTTCGGCCCTCTCCCTTTCTCTCTCCCCCCTCTTCTCCTGTTCTCGCGGAAGGCAGTTTGGCTGTGCGGCTACTATATATCACCCAGGCCACGGCCCGTGATGCTGTCACAGCTTTCCCGTCATTGTCTCACTCCTGTCGACTCTCCCAGGCATCCTCAGTCCTCTCAGCCTTGCTCCTGCTGTGTGAACCAGCTCTACAGCCCCACAGGGGTACTAGTAGCTTAGTATAGCGCTATACCTCAGTCTCTAGGCCTATAGTAGCAGTGGAGTACAGTTAGCCAAATACCTTGTATTCGCTCCCCAAATCCTGCATTGTTTCTTTTATCCTCTGAGCATCTAATGGGTCTTTACTCCTAAAGACCATTGAGTGTTTGTATGGGTAAAGGTCAAACACTGATAATGACCTCATCCTTACTGAGGTCTCCTGTGTGTGTGTCCGTGTGGTCGTTGTCCAGTCCTTTTCCTGCCTGTTACTCCAACATGTGGGGGTACTTATTTGTCTGCCCTGTGGCAGTCATTGTGCCAGGGCATGCCCGCGCTTCTGCAGGATTAAAAATAATAAATACACATTTCTCTCTGTGGAGAGAATGACTTTAACACACAATTACCTTTTCAGGAGTGGATTTGGAACAGGCCTTTTACAGTAAGAAAACAGCAGGTTTCCTTGCTTTTGGAACATCTTAGTCCCCCCTGAATACTTTTTTTGCCTGACACCCCTTCAAAAGAAAGACATAGAATCTACTTATTAGTTAGACAAATAATATAAGTAAAGATATTATCCCCTAGAAGTCAGAAGATCTTGAAGGCAAGATGGTGAAGTCATTTTTAATATTGAATATCTATCCATGTGTTTATGCTGGAGACTTACCATCTTGTAGTGGCTACAGCTCAATCCCTTCTTTCCGGTGATATAAAGTTTGCGTTTATTCCATAACACGGGGCTTGTGATTGTACACATGAGAGGATCCGGACAAGAAAATCATCACGAAATTGTCTGTAAAACCCAAACCATGTGAGCTACAAACGAATATGTCACCAAAGGGGAGACTCTCACACACGACGACCGTGTCGCTTGTTTAGCTCTACCACATCCACAAACTTTACGGCAGTCATCTGAACTCTCTGTCGCGGACGTCCTCCTTTCGACTGTCCAGACCGAACCGTTGGAGCTATAAACTAATATGTCACCAATCTCAACGCACTCAAGCTTCAGGGAAGTGGTCTGAAGGTAGCCCAGTACCTGGCTGTAAAAATGGCAAAAACTGCATAGGGGTAAAATGTTCCAAAAATAACCTGACCAAACATGGGTCTAAAAAAATGACATGTTCTTATATCTTTCAGATATAGGAGACGCTCCAAAACCTTGTCCCTTATGATTCATTTTCAGACTTTCTGTTTTTGCCATTAATGAATGTGTTATTCAATACGTCTCTATGGGATTTAGCAGTAACGACCAAATTCAATGTTTCATCAAATCATTTGTTAATAAAAAAAGTATACCTACAGGGGGCCTAAAACTCTAAATCAAATGGCTAAATGATACATTTCATGACCATCTTAAAGCAATTCCATATGTCAGCTTACTAGATATTACGATCTAAGTGCTTAGACCTACGGGGTTAATAGATATATTCCTTTCTTACTACATTTATGTTCAACCTACTGTGAAACTGCACTGTGACAACCAGAACCAGCCTGAGGTATTTTCATGAGCCCCTTTCAAAACTCTTAAGCTGACATGTTCCTTTGTGATACTAGCTTATGCATTATTACATGGCTTAATTAGTACTGTATTGAACTTTCCTTCACGCTCTGTGATCAGAGTTTGAGGTGGGTGGTCTTTGGATCGGTTGGGCCTTAGCTCTACTGTACGAATACTCCCAGTCGAGAGAGGAGGGGTGCTGTCATTCCGTTGCCTTTTTTAAATTACGCGTTAAGCCCACTAGTTACCTTAGTGACTGTCTTCCCTAACACCTCTCCACTCCCATGCTCCCTGGCTGGGCAGACCGAGCAGGACCGGTCCAGTCTGGTACAGTAATTACAGGAAGGACCTCTGCTCTTGTGGACCAGTGAATAGGTCTGGAATGTCACCTTGATGTCTTTGTTTAAATGCTCTTTCAGAATGAGTCATTCTTTGCTTCACCATTTTAATTTCTGATCTGGATGAAAGAAGAAAGCTACTCTGTTTTCCCATGCAGTGCTGTGAGGGTCTCCGTTAGCCTGCGCACCTGTACATCTGCATGCTACAGTACATTACTGTCTGGGCAGCTAGATCATGGTGCAGTCGTCAGGATGTCTGTATGAGTATGCCTCCCAAATGGCACCCTATTCCCTATATAGTGCACTACATTTGACCAGAGCCCAGGTCAAAAGTAGTGCACTATATAGGGAATAGGGTGCCATTTGGGAAGCTGAATGAGTCTTCTACAGGATCACCTGGAGCTTCTCAGCCCAAGGGCCAGATATTAGGGGCCATGGGGGCAAAAGATGGAGCAGGGAGTCAGAGGCTAGTTGTGTAATACTGAGAGGCTGGGACAGGTTTACAGGCAGCCCCAGACAGTATGTGCCATTACAGGCATCCTCTCCTTGGCAATTCCCCCCCCCCCCCCCCCCCCCCCCCCCAAATGGAGATCCAAAGCTCCACGTCGTCTCTCACCACACACACACATTCTCCTGCTGTCCGCCAGA